>NC_064809.1:36001646-36181085 GCF_023721935.1 Panthera uncia
TTTCTTTCTTTCTTTCTTTCTTTCTTTCTTTCTTTCTTTCTTTCTTTCTTTAAAGTTTATTTATTTTGAGAGAGAGATAGAGAGAGAGAGAGTGTGTAAGCAGGGTAGGGGCAGAGAAAGAGGGAGAGAGACAATCCAAGAATCCCAAGCAGGCTCCAACCTCTCAGTACAGAGCAGGAGGCGGGGCTGGAACTCATCAACCATGAGATCACGACCTGAGGCAAAATCAAGAGTCCTAGGCTTAAGTGACCGAGCCACACAGGTGCCCCACGTCATTCTTGAGTTGTTAGAACTTTTTATACACAAGCTCTCTTTGCCATTCATGATAGTCCTTCTTTTTCTTATTTACTTCTAAAGTTTATTTTATTTTCAACTTCCAGAAGTTTAAAAAGTTTATTTGGTTACATTTGTTCATCTTTTACCTTACAATTTCTCATTTTATACTTAGAAAACCCTTCTCCATTCTGAGGTCGGATGCTCATCTCTATATTTTTTACTTTGTTTTATGTGTATCTCTGTGTTTAGCATTTCACTCTTGAATTAATTGTAATTGATTTTATTGTACGTTTTGATAAGAAATCTAACCCAGACAGTTAACTAATCGTCCCAGCACCGTTTTAAAAGTAAACCATTCCTTTCTTGGTTAATTTGAAATGCTCCCTTTACCAAATACATTGTTTATGCATTCGGTCTGATTCTAGACTTTTTACTCAGCTTCCCATGGTGTTACTAGGAAGAGTGAGTAGTCATTCAGGAAATGACTAGATGTATTGCACTGGAGTATTGTTGCTCAGGTAATGAACCGTCTGGTTAAAAGGAGTGTATTGAAACAACCAATTTGAAAATGTATGAGAATGATTTTGTTGGAGTTCTTAAGTAATTAAGACGGGCTTGTGATGACTAAACATTTTAATCTTGTTTTTGAACATTTCTGACAGGATGTGCAGTCATCACCCAGTTGCAAGGCACAGTTCCAAGGGCCATTCTAAAGAACTCCCTTCCCCCATGTCGCCATACTGTCACTTCCCTTCGGTCCCAGCTAATTTAAGAAGCCATCAGGTGATGAGCGGGTGTGTGCGGAGGTGGCAGTAGATGAAGAAGGCTTAGTGAGCAAACATGTCCACACTGCCTCGGTTTGCTGTTCCTTTCTGGGGTGGAATCTATGAAGGGCTCTGATGACCATTCTTAATAAGACTTAAAAGCATGTTTTTCTTATCCTGCACAATCCCTCGCGTGCACGGGTACTGAGAAATTCCTACTCCGCCCAGTCGCCTCATTCTATCTGGATTGGGTTTGTTGAGGTCTTTCATGAAGGCGCTGGAATGCCCCACGTGAGTTCACCCGGCCCGCTAGGGGGCAGCCGAGACCTGGGCAGCTGCAAGAATTACAGGCAGCCGCAGGGATAAATGGAGGCAGAGGGAGTGACGCGAGGAGTGTTTTTGCACATCGAGGTCAGCGTCGTGCTTCCAGCTTGCTTTACGGCTTCGGCAGATTGCTTTGCGGCTCTTCTCCCCTTCCCCGCCTTGATTTACGGCTCCTCCTCCTGTCCTTCCCCGCCCAGGGCTCGCTCTTGATTTGGACCTTCTTCCCAGGGTTCTTTGGCACTGCTTTCCCAGTCTCCTCTGCGCGGCTCTATCTAAACTAGGTTCCCTTTGTACATAGCGTAGACCGAGCTCCCTGCGTGCACCGCGCGCTGCCAGAAGCGCGTAAGTGAGGAGGGAGGGGGGAACGGCCCAGTTGGGGTGGTTCCGGCTGGGGACTGTGGATCGTGGGGCGTCGCAGGTTCTGAGCAGATCGCTTGGGGCGGCGGTTGAGCTCTTCCTGGCCACGGCAGAGTGATCCTGTGTCCCGAGGCCTGTACTAATTAGTACAGTAGGGGTCAGGATCACGGCTTGCTGAGAGTGTGGTTAGGAGGGACAGGGGCACAGGATACTTGGACCAACACTCCGAGACGCCACGACGGGGGTGCAGCAGCGTACTGTTAATTGTGGCGGCCCCCTGCACGGCGCGAGAGCTCCAGAGGCTGCTTATTGACCGGAGTGAAGGGTGCTGAAGTTTGTGTCGGTAGCTGCACGGAGTTGGGATGAATATCAGGAGGGAAGGAATTATCCATTTTAAAGAATTTGATACTCAAGTTTAGCCGCATATTTAGCCTTTATAGATTTTTTTTTTAATTGAGATACAATTCACATACGATTACATTTCATCCATTTAAACAGTTAGGTGGTTTTAGTATATTCACAGGGCTTTGCGACCATCACCATTGTCTAGTTCCAGAACATTTTTATCACCCCCCAAAGAAACCCACAACTCATTAGCGGGCACTTCTCATTTGCTCCTATCCTCACCCCAGTAATCATCTTTTTGCCTTTGAATTTGCCAATTCTAGATATTTCACAGAAGTGGAATCCTACAGTTTTTGTTTTTTTGTATGATGGGTTTATTTCACGTAGCATAATGTTTTGAAGGTTCATGCATGTTCTAGCCTGTGCCCGTTCTTCGCTCTTTTTTATGGTTGAGTAACAATCTGTTGTAGGGATATTCCACATTTTGTTTGTCCATTTAGTTAATGGACATTTGAGTTTTTTGTACTTCTGCATTACTTTTGCATTACTAGACCTTTTTCCTCCATACAAATCACAGTTTGAGTCACATTTTTGAACTAAATTCTCATAAGCCAGCATTATTTAACTCCGGGACTGGCTCAGATATTTTAGTGGCCTTGGGTCTGGGATCTTTTAGGGAAGTTTGTCTTTTTAAAGTCTTGTCTCTTAGACCACTAACTGTAGTGAAAGCAGAGAAATATTTGTGTTTCTGTGTGATGTGTGCCATGACCTGTTGTTACCTTGTGATACGAGCTGGGTGTAGCTGGAGATGAGTATGAAAAATATAACTGAGCTAGCTGTGGGAGAGAAGTTTTATGTCAAAACAAAAACCCTGTTCAGTCCTCATTATTCATGGAATGTGTTTTGGGGAATTCACCTACTCACTAAAATTTCTTTGTAACCCCTAATTCAACACTCACGGTGCTTTTAAGTATATTTAGTGTCACATTTTTCTCATTTTCATACTTTTTGTTAGCGATTTCAGTTTGGAATGGCCTCCAAGCATATTGCTGAAGTGCTGTCTAGCATTACCAGTGTAAGAAGCCTGTGATGTCTCACAGAGAAAGGAAAGCTTCCTTTAGATAAGCTTGTTCAGGTAGGAGTTATATGCTGCTGGCTGTGGGTTCAATGTTAAGGAGTTAATATGTATTGAATAAGGTATCTTTCAACAGAAACACACATCAAACAAGATTATGTATTGACTGATGTAAGAAAATATTGTGACCAGAGGCTCACAGGAACCTAATCTTGTGTTTCTCCTAGGAGTAGTGGTTTGGTATTTGATAATTTGGGGTTCATGGTGACTTTATAGACTACCTTGAATAATGAGAATTGACTGTATAACCAATTTCATTATTGGCTCATTAATGCCAATTATCGGTAATTAGTATATGGCTCTTTTGCTCTTGAATGGCTGAGTGTGGATTACAGTGCAATATGTGCTTTGATGTATGTCTAAAAGGCTGTAGGAACATAGATTAATTCTTAGAGTGTAAGCTGCATAAAGCTTGAAAGAACAGACAACATTTGAAATTTCACAAATATAGCAGCATGTACATAAATGAAAATAAAAGAAAAAACCTTAATACCCAATCCTGCTGTTCTTGATCCTTGGAATCAGAACCTCCCTCATCACTAAGTTCTGTCAGTTCTGCCTCCTGAAAACCATATCCAGAGTCCATCCTTTCTCAACATTTCCATGATTTTCCTTTATCATTTTTTCTCTGGACTGTGGTAACATAAACTTCTAACTGATCTCTTCCTCAGTTATTCACTGTTGACAAAGAAGAGACTTCAGAGACTTAACTGACTTAGTTTAAAATTTCCATTGCTCTCCCATGGTTTACAAGCTAATGTTTAAGCTTTTTTTTTTTTTTTGAGAGAGAGTGTGTGCGTGCACAAGTGGGAGAGGGGCAGAGGGAGAGAGAGAACCTTTTTTTAAAAAAAATATTTATGTATTTATTTTGAGAGAAAGAATCTTAAGCAGGCTCCATGCCCAGCGCAGAGCCGAAATCAAGAATTGGAAGTTGAACCAACTGAGCCACCCAGGCACCCCAATGTTTCAAGTTTTTTAAGGTGGCTTACAATACCCTTCATGATCATGCCCTGCCTGTCCAGTCTTTAATAAAGATGAGAAAAAGTCAGACAAAAGAGAAAAATTTCCATATGTAACATTCCTCATTCCCTCTTACTCCTTCCTCCCTCCTTTCGTGTATAATTAGAAATGCTTTTAGGTGAAAAGGAAGTGGATAAGAATAAAAACATCCTTGCTAATCTCGTTGACCTTCTTAATATCTCTCCAATTCATCCATTTCTTGCTCACAGCCCCTGCCCTGGTTCAAGCTCTTTCCCTTTCCGTCCCACAAATCTTTTCTTGGCCATATGTGTTTATTTCTCTCAGAAACCATCTTTCAGAAGAATTCTTGGGTCATATGGCAGATGCATGTTTAATTTCTAAAGAAATTACCAGTTTTATTTCCAAAATTATAAAACTTTAAGGCTTGTAGAAGAAAATATAAAAGCATATCTTCATGACCTGGGGGTGTGTAGAGGTTTCTTAGACAAGGCTTAGAAAGCAATCCCCACTTAAAAAAAAAAAAAAAAAGACAAATATGATTACATCAAATTTAAAACTTCTCATCAAAGACAACTCTATGAAAATGAATAGGCAAGTACCTACACCTACCTAACAGGACTGATCTCCAGGGCACATAAAGGGCCATTTAGGATTCAAGGCCTGGGGATAATCTTCTGTGGCTGCTGCTCTACCCTCTGAACCTGAGGCTCCATCTTCAAGTCATTATTCTTTTTTCTTGAAGGGTGGCATGTGCTTACAGCTGAATAGTTTTACCAGTTTGTTTCTAGTCAACAGTGTATGAGAATTCCAGTTGCTTCACATCCTTGCCAACTTTTGGTGCTGCAATCTTTATTTTTAGCCATTCTGGAGGGTACAGAGGGGTGTGTCATTATGGTTTTAATTTTAGTCCTTGATTACTAATGCTGTTGAACACTTTCCTGTGCTTATTGACATTTGTATATCTTTCTTTGTTAAGTGCCTGCTCAGATTTTGACCACTTAAAATTGGGTTATTGGTCTTTATTATTGAGTTGTAGGAGTTATATCTTTTTCTTTTTTATATCCTGGATGTCAGTCTTTTGTGGTTGCCTATTCATTTTCATAGAGTGTCCTTTGATAAGCACAGCATTACATTTTGATGTGGTCACGTTTATCATTTTTTTCTTTTATAGTTATAGCTTTCTGAGTCCTAAGAAATCTTGACCACCTCTAGGATGTAAAGATATAGTCGTATATTTTGTTCTAGAAATTTTATAGTTGTAGCTTTTTTTTTAATTAAAAATTTTTATTTATTTTTTGGGAAAAGATTTTTTAAATTTTTATTTGAAGATAGTTGACACACAACATTACATTAATTTCGGGTGTATGACATAGTAATTCAATATCTGTGTATGTTATGCTGGCCTCACCACAAGTGTAGCTACCATCTGTCACCATACAACACTATGATAATATCATTGACTGTATTCTCTATGCTGTGCCTTTTATTCCCGTTGCATGACTGCAAGTCTCTATTTTCTACTCCTTTCACTCATTTTGACTATCCTCCCAACTCCCTTCCTCTGGCAACCATATAGGTCTGATTCTGTTTTGTGTTTGTTTATGTATTCATTTGTTTATTCTATATATTACTGAAATCATACGACATTTGTCTTTCTCTGACTAAATTATTTCAGTTAGCATTATACTCTCTAGATCCATCCATGTTGTTGCAAATGTCAAGATTTCAATCCTTTTTTATGAAATATTATTTTATCTATTCATCTATTGATGGATGTTTAGACTTCTTCCATATCTTGGCTTTTTAAAATAATGTTGCAATAGGGGCGCCTGGGTGGCTCAGTTGGTTAAGCGCCGACTTCAGCTCAGGTCACGATCTTGTGGTCTGTGAGTTCGAGCCCCACATCGGGCTCTGGGCGGATGGCTCGGAGCCTGGAGCCTGCTTCCGGTTCTGTGTCTCCCTCTCTCTCTGCCTCTCCCCGTTCATGCTCTGTCTCTCTCTGTCTCAAGAATAAATAAACGTTAAAAAAAAAAAATTAAAAAAAAAAAAAATAAAATAATGTTGCAATAAACATAAAGCTGCATATATCTTTTCAAATTAGTGTTTTCATTTTTTAAGGAGGGGTGAACACCCAGTAGTTTAATTATTGGATTATATGTTATTTCTATTAAAATTTTTTTTATTTTCTTTTTTTTTTTAATGTTTATTTAAAAAAATTTTTTTTTAATCTTTTTTTATTTTTGAGAGAGAGAGAGAGAGACAAAGTGTGAGCAGGGGAAGGGCAGAGAAAGAATCTGAAGCAGGCTCCAGGTTCTGAGCTGTCAACACAGAGCCCCACGTGGGGCTTGAACTCACGGACTGTGAGATGATGACCTGAGCTGAAGTTGGATGCTTAATCGACTGAGCCACCCAGGTGCCCCTATAGTTGTAGCTTTTTAAAAATTTTTATTTATTTATTTTGTGAGTAGAGGAGAGAGAGATGGGCAGAAAAGGGCAGAGAGAGAGAGGAAGAGAGAGGATCCCAAGCAGGCTCCATGTGCTATCAGCGTAGAGCCCGATGTAGGGCTCAAACTCACAAACCGTGAGATCATGATCTGAACTGAAATCAAGAGTCAGATGTTTAACCAGCTGAGCCACTCAGGTGCCCCTGTAGTTGTAGCTTTTATATTTAGGCCTATGATTTGTCTCTGGTTTTTGTGAATGGTATAAAAAATATTTTGTGAAAACTATGAAAATTTTTCCCCATAGAGATATTCAGTTGTCAGATCATTTGTTGAAAATGCCATTGCATTACATTTGTACCTTTCCGATTGGGATTGCATTCTTTTTTCTTTTTTTTTTAACTTTATTTTATTTTTGAGACAGAGAGAGACAGAGCATGAATGGGGGAGGGGCAGAGAGAGAGGGAGACACAGAATCGGAAGCAGGCTCCAGGCTCCAAGCCATCAGCCTAGAGCCCGACTCGGGGCTGGAACTCACAGACCTCGAGAGCATGACCTGAGTCGAAGTCGGACGCTCAACCGACTGAGCCACCCAGGCGCCCCGGGATTGCATTCTTGTGACTGTTTGAGTGGTGGTTGGTTTCTGGGCTTTTTTCCCTGTTCCACCGATCAATTCTTATGTCAGTTTTAATTCTATTTTAATTACTGGAGCTTTATAGTAAGTCATGAAGTCACATAGTGTAGGTCCTTCAACTTTGTTGTTTTTCAAGATTGATGTGGACAGTCTAATGCAGTTCCTTTGCATTTTCCATATAAATATTAGAATCATTTTATCAATTTCTACAAAAAAGTCTGTGAGGAATTTGACTGGGATGGCATTTAATCTTTAGATCAATTTGGGAAAAATTAACATCTTAATGGTTATTGACTCTTGAAATCTATGAACATGGTACATCTCCCTTTTTACTTAGGTGTTAATTTTTTTTTAATACTGTTTGTAGTGTTCCAACAGGGAGGTCTTCTACACCTTTCCTTAAATTTATTCCTAAGTATGTCTTTTAAACTATTGTAAGGTGGAGACATCATTTTTATTATTATTTTGTATATGATGGGCCATTTTTCTTTGACTGCTTTCAAGACTTTCTCTTTATTTTTGGTTTTCAGCAATTTGCCTAGGGTGTGTCTAAGTGTGATTTTCTTTGTATTTATCCTGCTTGAGGTTTGCTGACCTTAAATGTATAAATATATGCGTGTCACCCAATTTAGGAAATTTCAAGCCATTCAAATTTTTGTTTGTTTTTGTTTTCCATTCTCTTTAATCCCTTCTTTTGAGACTTCCAATTATATCTGTGTTAGCTGTTTTTATATTATTCCACAGGACCCTGAGGCTCTTTCATTATTTTCAGTCTGTCTTTTTCTCCTCTTCAGATTGTATAATTCTATTGCACTGTCTTTAAGTTCATGGACTTTTTTTATTTTGCATTTTGTGAACAACATTGGTTGTCAGGTGGTTTACAAGATTCCTATCAAGAATAGTTCCTATTCTTTTTTTTAATTTTTAAAAAATGTTTATTTACTCTTGAGAGAAAGAGAGAGACAGACAGAGGCGTGAGCGGGGGAGGGGCAGAGAGAGGGAGACAGAATCCGAAGCAGGCTCCAGGCTCTGAGCTCTCAGTACAGAGCCTGATGCGGGTTTCAAACCCACAGACTGTGAGATCATGATCTGAGCTGAAGTCGGTCGCTTAACCGACTGAGCCACCCAGGTGCCCCAGTTTCTATTCTTTTGTAAGTGTAGTGAGTATGGTTTCTTTATTAGAAGGCTTTTTGGGAGGCATGATTATATGTCCCCTGACTTTTAAATATTCTCTTATCTTACAGGATCTGTCATCTGCCCTTTACGGCACAGTTTCAAGGGCACTTCTCATTCCTTTTTGCCCTCTTCTCTCCAGAAACACTGGCTTTCCAAGACTGCCTCCTTGAGTTGTGTATACCTTTTATTTCTGGACTGCTCTGACCTACCGAAACTCTTTGTTAGTATCTTCATACTAAAAGTGGGTTTTCTTTTCTGGGGAGCAATTTTAGTTCCATCTTATGCTCTCCATCCTCCTCTTTCTTGTATGCACTTCTCTTCCCACCTACATCTCACCTTACTTTCCTTGAAGGGTTATGATGAACATTTGAGAAATATCTCCACCAGAAATTGCTGGCATTTTGAAACTTGTAGTATTTTCAGTTTTCTTCTTTTCTTTTTCCTTCTCCTCTTCTTTCTTTTTTGCAGCATACCTTTATTTGGCAATCAACGATTAGTTGTCATTCACATTAACTGTAGATTTTTGAAAGTGGTGACAGGTACATAGGTCACCAACATATAGAGCTTGTTTGGTGAATCTTCATCCTCATTAACATTATCTGGACAACTGCATATGGATACAGTTTGGAACGTTACTTACTCCTTTGGCCCAGACAGCTTTGTTGAGCCTCATGTTAACATGCATATCTGGAGTTCCCATCTCCTTCATGGCAAATTTCCAGATCTCTTTGAGTGTCTGAGGGGCACACTTCCTGAAACCCAGTCCATGGATGTGCTTGTGAATGTTGATGATATTTTCTCTGGTCACTACCTCATTGATGGCAGAATGATGGCAGAATGGCCCTTCTTCTCAACGCCCTTATTTGCAGGAGCCATTCTGCCGGGGCCCTGGTTTGAAAAGGAAGCTTCAGTCTTCTAATTATATTAGAAGATACAGGATATTTGTGTTTTTATTTGTTCCTCTTTTTTGATCTGCATTGGATGTATTGGGATATTTGGATTTATGTAGCTGCCATAACCTTGTCTATGCAGGAAGTCTTTCCTAACATTTTGTTTTGAAACATTTGAAGCCTTCAGAAAAGTTATACAAGGGAGGCCTGCGTATCCTTCACCTGGATTCATAAATTTGTTACTTCGATTTATCTTCCTCTCATTCTCTTTGCACATGCACACACACACATTTTATTCGTTGAATGATGTTTTATTAGTTGAATGACTTGAGAATAAGTTGCAAAAAGACATTGTGTGTCTTTAGTCTCTTAATCTAGAGGCATTCAGTAGCCTCTTTGTTTTGCTTTGTTTTGGTTTTTTGAGACATTGACATTGA
This sequence comes from Panthera uncia, assembly GCF_023721935.1. NCBI lineage: Eukaryota > Metazoa > Chordata > Mammalia > Carnivora > Felidae > Panthera > Panthera uncia. The sequence continues at coordinate 36,011,407 of NC_064809.1, forward strand.
CATAGTTTGAGTCCAAGCCTTGTAGATTTCAACTTGTCTGATTATTTCCTCTTAGTTAAAGTCATGATTAAATTGGTAGAAATACTTTCTAAGTGATGTGACCTTTTCAGTGTATCCATCAGGAAGCTTATGATGTGATTATTACTGGTGACATTATGTTTGATTACCTGATTAAGGAAGCATCTGCCAGGTTTTTCCATTGTAAAGGTATCTTTTGCTCTCCCTACATTTTTCGCCAAATGTAGGTAGCTTGTCTGAGAGTAGAGCCCAGGATGTACTGGTAGAGCAGAGGGAAGTGAGATGGGAAAGAAAAGGCAGTCCACGGAGCATGCATGGTCAAGCCAGTCACCACCAGTGGTCAACCAAACCTAATTTGACTGGGGAACTTGAGCCAATGTAGAACTCACAGCTCAGTGTTATCTCACAAAGGGGGTAAGAAATCTAGGGTCCTTAAACACCAGCTCTAGTCAGTCACTGTTAGAGGGCTGCTCCCAGGGGCATCATTTCTCTGACACTTCTAGCTTAGCATGAACAGGTACAAAAATGGGCCCTGGATGCCAAAAAAGGCCTTCAGGTAAAGAGATACAAATGTTGGCATTTGGAAGTTAGGGCAGGGTGCACTACTGTGGTAAGAGCTGAAGGGATAATTAGCAGAGCATCCTTGGTATCTCTATATCTGGGTATCCCAGAACCTAGAGCTTGAGACAAAAGCTTATGGGCTGTTATTTTTTCAGGAAGCAGAAGTAAGGAAAGGGGAATTGAGGAGAGGAGATTAAGTCGGTTCAAGAGTACATGTCCAAGCTGGCCACCGCTTGGTAACAAGGTACAACTGACTGGTTTCCTAAAGCTGTCTCTCAGGAGGATGTCTGAAGTACTGTGTCCCAGGACAATACACCCGAAGGAAGAAGAATTTCTCCCTCAGCTTCTGCATCTTATTGGTAAAAGGTTTGCCCCTGGTATATTAACTCCCTCAAACTTCAGGTTGTACATGTATGGACATCAGGTGGACCCCACAGGTTCTCACACCTCAAAGGCAAGAGGGAGGCCAGGGGTGGGAGTGAGAGGCATTACCATGAGCAGGAAGTAAGGGACCAGTGGTTGTACCTATGTGCATTCATTTAAAACTCATGCCCATTTGTTCCACCTAATGACAACCAGGGTGGAAAAACTGATCAAAGGCCTCAGAGACAGGCAAGGCCGAGAAGATTTGAGGTGCAGGATAAGATATGCTTCCCAGATTTGATTCTCCTTTTGTTTAACAAATATGCACATACACATGTACACATTAAACATACATATAAACTTGGGGCAGCTGTGGGACTCCGTTGGTTAAGCATCTGACTCTTGGTTTCGGCTTGGGTCACGATCTCACAGTTTATGAGTTTGTGCCCCTCATTGGGCTCCGCACTATAAGCATGAAGCCTGCTTGGGGTTCACGCTCTCTCCCTCTCCCTCTCCCTCTCTCTCAAAATAAATAAATAACTGTAAGGGGCGCCTGGGTGGCTCAGTCAGTTAAACATCCGACTTTGGCTCAGGTCATGATCTCAGGTTCGTGGGTTCGAGCCCTGCATTGGGCTCTGTGCTGATAGCTTAGATCCTGGAGCCTGCTTCAAATTCTGTGTCTCCCTCTCTCTCCATCTCCTCATGCTCTGTCTCTCTCTCAAAAATAAATAAACATTAAAAAAAAATTTAAACATAATACAAACTCAATCACATATAAAAAAAGTTATCTGTTGGTGGGGATCCAGCCAAATTTTACTTCCTTATTTTTTTAATAGATGTTTCTACAATAAAGATATTTTAATTTTATAATGGGAAAATGGTTGTGGACAGTTTTAGAAAAGGTAAGTTGTTCCCCCCCCCCCCCCCGAAGAAGTAACTGGAAAAAATGTAAGAAAAATGATTCCATGTTTTACTTTATGGGCAGGGACGAAGTTGTCCTTTTCTGTCATAAGAGGTTGAATCTTTTAAGATATTGTTTAGAAAAGTATCAAGTTGCTTTTTAAGTGTGAGAAGTGTAACTCTTGCCTTATAAAGTTAGTTTGTAAAAAATTAAAAAATATGCTTTGTCTGCATATCCTACATTATGTATTTAATCACTCACCAAACCCTCCCTTCCTAGCCCTGCATGAGCAAGGTTCCATGCTAGTCATTGGGGTGCCAAGAAGAATCAAGAAGAACCTCCTGCCTTCTAGGGGTTCATATTGGAGTGGGGTTGGGGGGGGAATGGATGTGGAAGAGACAGTAGTCACCGAATATTCAAATACCTTAAATTTCCTAGCCTCTACTGCAATTAAGTTGGGGCCTTGTGACAAGAGCTGTCCAGTGAACTGTGACCAGAAGTGATCCATATCACTTCTGGCCTAAGGCAGCTATGAACCAGTGTGACTTTTCCAACTCTTTCTACCCCTGCAGTGATGACCTTGGAGGTCATGTGTGCTAGATGACACAGCGACAGGATGGCCAGGGCCACCAGACTCTTAGATCTTGCATGAAGGATATAGGAACCTTTATTATGTTAAATTACTCTCCCTTCTTTTTAAAAAAATGTTCATTTATTTTGAGAGAGAACACGAGTGCACATGCACAAGTGGGGCAGGGGCAGAGAGAGAGGGAGAGAGAATCCTAAGCAGGCTCCACACTGTCAGCTCAGAGCTTGACTCAGGACTGTATCCCACAATTGTGAGATCATGACCTGGGCTGAAATCAAGAGTTGCACACTTAACCAACTGAGCCACCTAGGCGCCCCTCCCTCTTTTTTTTTTATTGTGGCAAAATATATATAACATAGAATTTATCATTTTAACCATTAAACATAAATGTTTTTAATGTTTATTTTTGAGAGAGAGAGAGACAGCATGCAAGTGGGGGAGGGGCAGAGAGAGAGACACACACACACAGAATTTGAGTAGCTCCAGACTCTGAGCTGTCAGCACAGAGCTGGATGTGGGGCTGGAACTCACGGACTGTGAGGTCATGACCTGAGCTGAAGTTGGATGCTTAACCTACTAAGCCACCCAGGCAACCCTCCTTTTAACCATTTTTAAGTGCAATTCTGTAGCATTAGGTACATTCCCAATATATAGCCCTTTGTTTTTAACAAATAAGTCGACAGGTGTTCATTTGAGACACTGTGAACATCTCCCAACAACTTTTTAGTATCTAATGATTTTTGTTGGATATAATTATTAATCACATCATTATCATACGATAAATTTATGAGGTTGCTGTTATGAATATTCCCCTTTACAGATGTGGAAATTTGGGCACAGAGAGTTTGAGCAATTGCTCAATGTAAGTAACTTACTGAGTGGAACTGGGTGTTGAACCACATCTGACTTTAACGTTCAAAACATTATTTATAGCAAGTATGGCACACTATGGCCTGTGGACCAAATCTTACACCTCTTTTTGTAATAAAGTCTTATGGGGACACAACCATGCCCATTTGTTTACATATTATCTATGGCTGCTTTCACACTAAAATGCCAGGGTTGTGTAGTCATGACAGACTACATAGCCTGCAAGTCCTAAAATATTTACTCTCTAACACTTTACAGAAAAAGTTTGCTGACCTCTGTTTTTTAAATTTTTTTTTTTTTTTAATATTTATTTTGGAGAGAGAGAGAGAGAGTGTGTGAGTAGGGGAGGGGCAGAGAGAGATGGAGACACAGAATCTGAAGCAGGCTCCAGGCTCCTAGCTGTCCACACAGCCTGATGCAGGGCTCGAATCTATGAACCATGAGATCGTGACCTAAGCTGAAGTTGGTCGCTCAACCGGCTGAGCCAACCAGGTGCCCCCCAACCTCTGCTTTATACAGTAGATATTTAATTTTTTAATTTCTGTTTTTATTAAAATAATACATGTACATATATGGAAAATGAAATAGTGCTAAAAGTTTTATTTAAATTTTTTAAGTTTATTTATTTTCGGAGAGAGAGTGAGAGCAATCAGGAGGGTTAGAGAGAGAGGGAGAGAGAGAATCCCAAGCAGACTCTGTGCTGTCAGCACAGAGCCCTACTCAGAGCTCGAACTCAAAAACTGTGAGATGAAGACCTGAGCCAAGAGTTGAATGCTTAAACGACTGAGCCATCTAGGCACCCCTAAAAGTTTTATTTTGAAAAAGAAGATCCCTGCTCCACTGTTCTCCACCCCTTGGAGACAGATCCATTTCATTCTTTTAACTCTTTTCTGCCATTTACAATTACATTCTAAATAAGATCTTCATTTCACTATTTCCTGCTGTAACAATTTTGAGTTTCGGTCTTTTTATTTTTTTATTAAAAATTTTTTCTTAAATGTTTATTTTTGAGAGAGAGAGAGAGAGAGAGCATGAGCAGGGGGAGGAGCAGAGAGAGGGGGAGACATAGAATCCAAAGCAGGCTCCAGGCTCTGAACTGTCAGCACAGAACATGGGGCTTGAACTCACAGACTGCGAGATCATGACCTGAGCCGAAGTCGGACTCTCAACCAACTGAGCCACCCAGGCACCCCTATTTTTTTATTTTTTAGAGAAAGAGAGGACTCAGGTGGAGGAAAGGGGCAGACAGGAGGGAGGGAGGGAGAGGGAGAGAGAGAGAGGGAGAGAGGAAAAATCCTAAGCAGGGTACATGCTCAGCTTGGAGCCTGATGTGGGGCTTGATCCCACGACCCTGGGACCATGACCCAAGCCAAAAGCAAGAGTTGGATGCTCAACCTACTGAACCACCCAAAGGCCTCTGATCTTTTTTTAAAGGTAAACTCTACCCCCAAACTGAGGCTTGGACTCAAGACCTTGAGATCAAGAGTCATGTGCTCTACCAGCTGAGCCAGCCAGGCACACACCTGTTTTTTGTTTTGTTGTTTTTTAAGTTTTATTCTTTTTTTTTTTTAACTTTATTTTTTATTTTTTAAAATTTACATCCAAATTAGTTAGTATATAGTGAAGCAATGATTTCAGGAGTAGATTCCTTAATACCCCTTACCCATTTAGCCCATATCTGCTCCCACAGCACATCACCTGTTTTAACAGATTGTGTGTGTGTGTGTGTGTGTTCTAATTTCTTCACATCCTTGCTAACCTTGATTATTCACTGTCTTTTTTATTGTAGCCATACCAGTGTGTGTGAAGTGTTGTTTTGTTAAGTTTTTGTTTTTAATTCTAGTTAGTTAACATAAGGTGTAATAATTAGTTTCAGGTGTCCAATATAGTGATTGTGTTATAGCAATTTAGATATTATTGACTAATCTAGTTAGGCTATTCCTTTTTTAGTGCTAGGTTTAAATATCTCATTCTTAGCTGGAATGTAATGTTTTATGATCATTTATGTAAAATTTTTTTTGATGTTTATTTTTTAAAGTTTATTTATTTATTTTTGAGAGGGAAGGAGAGAAAGCACAAGCAGGAGAGGGGCAGAGACAGAGGGGAACAGAGGATCTGAAGCAGGCTCTGTGCTGACAGCAGAGAGCCTGATGCAGGACTTGAACCCACTAACTGCAAGATCATGACCTGAGCCACCCAGGCACCCCAATCTTTATTTATTTTTGAGACAGATGGAGTGTGAGTGGGGGAGGGGTAGAGAGAGAGGAAGGCACAGAATCTGAAGCAGGCTCCAGGCTCTGAGCTGTCAGCACAGAGCCCGGCGTGGGGCTCAAACTCACAAGTCATGAGATCATGACCTGGGCCGAAGTCTGATGCCTAACTGACTGAGCCACCCAGGCACCCTGGTTTTATGATCATTTAAATAGTTTTTTGCATTTCCATCATCCTGTATATATGAAAATTGACATGCACCTAGCCATAGCCAACATTTATTTAGTACTTCATCTGGCACTATTCTAATGCAGTTTTCATGCAACATCATGTTAATCTCGACAGAACCCTTAGGAAGTGATAGTATTATTATGGCCATTTTCTAGATGAGAAAACATCATTTAGAGAGATTATGTGATTTTCCCCTTGGTCAAGCAGCCAGTGGGTGATAGAAGCAGAAGCTGACAGAACTTGAGCCCTTAAATGTTGTATTGTAATGCTGTATGGAGAGTCCTACTACTTGATATTCCTAGATTTGTAGTTTTACTGTCAGCAAATAACCTGGAGACTACAACACGTAAGTTTGCTGAGGCACAAGCCTTTTTTTTTTTTTTGCCAAGTACTGTTTATTTTGCATGTGCCCACAGCAAGTTTGCACTGAGTAACTGTATTCTAAAATAGTAGGCCAGGGCTAGGTGGTGCCAAGAAGAATGACATGCAGAAAAGAACAGGAAGGCAAACATCAGGAGCAAATAATTCTTAATTTTTTTTTAACAAATACACTAAAGGATCATGCAATAACACCAGCATTGGATGCAGTCCTGGGGTGCCGGTCTGTACACACCTTTGTAACTGGTCCCATGATAGCAGAATCTGTCATTTCACCTTTATTGTTTTCATTGACCCCTGTGTTACCTTCAAAATAGAAAAACACACCATCTTTTCTCCGGTAAGACTTTCATTATCCAGTTATCACTGCTGGATGTACTTTCTTTCTTTCTGGGCTCTGGTTTGCCTTTCTTCACTGTGGCCATCACCATGTCACCCACACCAGCAGCAGGACGTGTATTTAGTGCCTTATCCCCTTTACAGAGATGATATACAGACTTTGGGCTCCTGTGTGGTCAGCATAGTGGATCATGGCTCCTACTGGAAGACCCAGGGAAATTGGAATTTCACATCGGAGGACTCACCACATCCTCACTTCCACATCTGGAATGCCAGAAGGGGACAGAAAGGCTGAGGCCTAACTCTGAATCCGTTTGATTTGAGACAGGTGTGGGGTAATTAGGTAGAGGGTCCTTCTGAGGGTCATTCTGTTTTCTAGTGGACTATAAACATTTGCCAATCTCAGTCTAATGCATTGGCTCTCAAACTAGAGTGTGTATCCGAATCCCTCAGTGGGCAAGTACAGACTCCTGGGCCTCATCTCTAGTTTCTGATCCAGTAGGTCTAGGGTAGGGCCTGAGGATTTGCACCTCTAATAAGTTCCCAGGTGATGCTGTAAGGGACCTGACTGGTCTAATGCTGTACTTTTCCTGAATGTTAGGGTCGTCTGTACTGCCTTCTCTTGCTCTTTAATTTTCCTGTCTATTAGTCTTCTCCTTCCAGCTAGCTTGTTAGTTCCTGGAAAGCAGTTCAGTTCAATTATTGTGGCTTATATTTCTATTTTGACCCCACTGAAGCCAGGATCATGTTGCTCATATAGTAGGTAGTAATCAGGTGAGTGTTTCCTGTCCTTTGGGAATTTTTGTAATTTTGGCTTTTTGCATTATAAATATTGCAATTAGAATACATTCTAATTGTAAAATTCACTTAAAATTTTTTTTCATGTTTATTTTTGAGAGAGAAAGAAGAGCATGGTGCAAATGGGGGAGGGGCAGAGAGAGGGGAGACAGAGATCTGAAGCAGGCTCTGCAGTGCCAGCACAGAGCCCGATATGGGGCTCTAACTCATGAACCATTAAACCATGACCTGAAGTCAGACATTTAACCCACTGAGCCACCCAGGCACTCCTAAAAATCACCTTTATTAACAGCACCATCACCCTAGTAAGAAGAAAAAAAATTTTTTAAGTAGGCTACACTCTCCACATGGGGCTTGACATCATGACTCTGAGATCAAAAGTTGCATGCTCTAGCATGTTCCAGCCAGCCAGGCAGGCACCCCCACTCCAGCAAAAATTTTAACAGAAAGATAGAAGTGGACGCTAAAGGATCTCAGCGGCCTGTTGGATGATAGCACTGAGGAACTTAGTCCTTGACTGGGGCAGTGCTTATAAAAAAGTGTCAAGTAAATAAAGTGATTTGTAGGATACTGCATCTGGATGCTTTCATCTGAGTTTTAGTAGAGGCTCTTGCCTTTTACATTTAGCATTCTTTGAGATCTTTTTTAATCTTCTGTTTCTGTAGAAGTCCCCCAGAATCAGCATGTCCGTGACTGAGGAGGCGATTCTCGGAGGCCGTGGCAGCCATCCTTCTGCTGGTGGCAGTTCTGTGTTATGCTTTGGACAGGTAACTGTGTGTTTTCTCTCATACCTGGCAAGAATGAGGTGAAGTGAAAAGATATGAGAAAGTAACTTGTAGAGCACTGTCATATACGTGGGCGCTATTTATCATCAGTGGTTTTTCCTTTAGGTGCATTATTTGGGAGTCTGGTGAACTCTCAGGGCATTTTGGAATTTTAGCACCAAAAGACTGATGGTACTGGAGATTAGATTTACATTGTGTTTATTTTCTTGGATAGGCTCCATATTCATATGGTATAACATTCAAAATGGAACGTAGACTATATGCGAATGAAAAGTCTCACTACTTCCCCATCACTCCTGTTCCCTTTTTGGAGGCATCCAGAGTTTCTGGTGTCATATTCTCTGTGGAGATATGCTGTGCACATAAAAGAGATTCTTAGTTTGTCCCCTCAAATTCTATCTTTGTCTTTACCAGAGATCTGTTTGTGAGCATTTATTTTGTTTACATAGGGCAAGGGGAGGACTGCCAAGGGGACAAAAATCAAAACAAGTAGTAGTATATTATCTGTGTATACAATGGAAAATAATTGTTGAATTAGAGAAGAGGTATAAAACTTTGGAGAGGATGGTGGATTTCCCCTACTCCCTCGCGGGCATAAATGTCATATACAGACCCCGAGGTGGGACATTTCAGTTTATGAATTCTCAAGTTTACTTGAGAAAGTTTTGTAAGGATGGTAGTAACACCTAAGGCATTGGCTCTCAAAATGTGGTCCAGTGACCCCTGAGGGTCCACAAGACCTTTTCAGAGTCCATGGGGTCGAAATGATTTCCATACTAACACTAACATACCACTTGCCTTTTCCACTCATTCTCTTGTAAGCGAGTGAACAGTGGGACTTCCAAGGGAATACACAGAATGTGATGACGTTGCTTTGATGGCTGATGGAAGATGTGCCTTAAGAGTTTCTCAGTTTTAATTCCTGATATGGATAGATATAACCTACATAAACAAAAGCTTTTAGGATCCTCAGTACTTTTTAAGAGTGTAAAAGGGTCTGGAGACCAAAACAGTTGGGAGACTTGCTGACATAAGGAATGGAGGAAATGCCAATTTAATTTTTCCTTTCTGGATTGCAGTGTCAGTACACAGCCGAAGAGTATCAGGCCATCCAGAAAGCTCTGAGGCAAAGGCTGGGCCCAGAATACATCAGCAGCCGAATGGCTGGAGGCGGCCAGAGGGTAGGAGAGTTTATATGCTTAAGAAGTGGGTGCCATATAGCTGGCTACTCAGATGATCTCGCCAGCTCCCTCTCTGGGTCCTCATGGATTCAGAAGGTCTCTAGTCCTAGGTGTTTCTGAGTGTCTTTGGGAGGGGATGGGTTCCAGCCTTCAGTGTCATCTGAAGTGACCCAAGTTTTGTCTTGAGACTTCCATACCTGCCATCTTGGGGTTTTTATACCATCTTTTAAAAATGTTTCTTTTGCTTCTAATTGTATCTTCTGTGTATATTTTTGGTCTTCTATAATATATGTCAACCCAAGCCTTGTACATTTTTGGGAACTGAGTTTTGGAAACTGCTAGGTGAGTGGATATCTTGCCCTTCTGAGTTTAGTCCCTTCCCTCAGACAAAATATTAGTTCTAACTGGTTTCTTCTGGAAGATCTTTGAAATAAGGTCACTGAGAATTTCCCTGGAATGTTTAAGGGCAGTTTTGCCAAAAAAGCTGGTAAGGAATAAATTAAGTAAATTTTGATTCACATTTAAGTATGGCAAGGAATTTACAAGCCCCTTTTCTCCCCCTGTTTAATTTCTTTTTCTAGGTATGTTACATCGAGGGTCACAGGGTAATTAATCTGGCCAATGAGATGTTTGGTTACAATGGCTGGGCACACTCTATCACACAGCAGAATGTGGGTATGTTTCCTGGCAATGGCAACTTCTTTCCCTTACTTTGGCACTAATTTCTGATGAGAGTATTTTGTGGGTGAGGATGTAGGGTAGGTATATTTGGTTGCCAGCAGAGGAATGTGGGTGAGGCACAGGGATCAGAATCCTCTTCAACTGGTTCTCTTTCCCACTCCTAGATTTTGTTGACCTTAACAATGGCAAGTTCTACGTGGGAGTCTGTGCATTTGTGAGAGTCCAGTTGAAGGTGAGGGTGATGGAATAGACCTGCTGCCTCTGAGGATCGGGTGGGCGGTGAGAGAGAATGAGCAGGTAGAGAATTCTCTGGACGGTGGCACAGCCAAGCTGGATAGCTAGGCGCTAGAGCTGTGGCTCAGCCAGTGTTCTTTGGGATGGTGGTAGCCAAACATTCTTACTCATGTGTCCCTAAATGAATTGTGAAAAACCCTTGTTTTCTTGCACATTTTAAGTTTACTCCTAAAAGTTTTCACCGTAAGTATGAATACAGGTCCTCTGCCTTTCAAAAGTTTGTGCTATGCCGCTTTGCGTTTATGGAAGACCTACACTGGTACCTGTTTTCACTTAAATGAAAGAAATCCAAAGAGGATTTTCACTTTTATGACAAAAAGTGAACCCTGGCAGCAAGAGTGGCCCTGCTGAGCTCCTCAGCATCAAGCTCCTATAGCTTTGAACTATATCTGTGAGCAAATATGCTTTATTTTGATTTATTTTGTGCCTCCATTAGCAGGATGTGTCCTGATGTATCAGAGAAGCCTAATAGAGGCCTTTATTTATTTATTTATTTATTTATTTATTTACTTGTTTGTTTGTCTTCAGAGAGAGAGAGGGAGAGAGAATGCTTGCGTGAGCAGGGGAGGGGCAGAGAGATTGGGAGAATCCTGAGCAGGTTCTGCACTGTTAGCACAGAGCCCAGTGCCAGGCTTGAACTCCCAAAACTGTGAGATCATGACCTGAGCAGAAATCAGGTGTTGGATGCTTAACTGACTGAGCCACCCACGTGCCACAAAAGAGGTTAGTTTTTGAATCTGGGAATGCTCAAAAAATTTTCCATACAAATTAATGGTACTTCTTTGCTTTATGCTACTTTGGCAAATGAAAGCTTTCATAAGAATGTTCTACTTCTGGGTAATGGGCGAAAGCTGTAGTTGCAAGGGTATATTTCTTGGCATATTGTAAAATTTGACTTTTTTTTTTTTAATGTTTATTTATTTTTGAGAGAGAGAGTGTGTGCATGAGTTGGGGAGGGGCGGAGAGAGAGAAAATCCCAAGCAGTCTCTGCTCTGTCAGTGCAGAGTTCGATGCGGGGCTTGATATCACAAATTGTGAGCTCATGACTGGAGCCTAAATCGAGTTGGACATTTAACCAACTGAGCTACCCAGGCGCCCCCAAATTTGACATTCTAAAATAAATGTATTGTATCTTTTTCTTCCTTTTTTTTTTTATCCACATATAGTTAACATACTGGGATATTTTAGTTCCAGGTGTGCAATACAGTGATACAACAATTCTGTACATTTCTCATGGCTCATCAGGATAAGTGTACTCTTAATCTCCTTTATCTGTTCCTCCCATAGTTTTTTGTTGCATCATTTTTAAATATACCAATGGATTTTCAATAATAGATGATTAAATACTCTCATCTATTTAAAAAAATACATGAGCAAGGTGTTCTTTAATCATGAGAAATTTTACATTGTTTCTTCTTGAACTCCTGTTCTATTTCACCAGTGGCTTTATACTAATATAATATATCAATATATATAAAACAATGTTTGGAATGTATATGTTTGGAACCTTGTTAATAACCTTAGTATAATTCCTCTCTGTGTGTATGTATATATAAAAGTAATTTTTTTGAGTAAATTTTCAGTGACCTTAGGTCTTTAAATTTTTTAAAATTTGGGGCACCTGGGTGCCTCAGTTGGTTGAGTGTCTGACTTTGGCTCAGGTCATGATCTCACAGTTCGTGGGTTTGAGCCCCCTGTCAGGCTCTGTGCTGACAGCTCAGAGCCTGAAGCCTTCTTTGGGTTCTGTGTCTCCCTTTCTCTATCCCTCCTCTGCTTGTGCTGTGTCTTGCTCTGCCTCTCAAAAATAAATAAATGTTAAGAAAAAAAATAAATTATACAAAATCTGGATTGAATTACTATTATAGGTATTATTAACACACAATTGATTAGTCAGTTGTGTCTGTGAGGGAGACAACATAACTACATTAAAATTTGTATACTTAATAAAAATAAATTTTTGTGGAAAATGTATTTCTTAATTAGATGGATGAGGCTTTTTCTTTTTGGGTAGTTTATATAGCCATAGTTTATTTTTTAAATTAAATTTTTAAAATATATCCATAGTTTAATATTACTTTTTCCTAGACAGACCATTCAACATTAATTCTATTCTAACTTCTTATTTTTAGTAAATAGTACTGAAAAACCTTATTCACATAATAAACTGGGAATGGAGAGTTTTGTTATAGTGTCACTCATTTCTTTGAATTAACTTTCTGAGTTATATAAAAAATCACAGTGTGGGGCGGGGGCACCTGGGTGTCTCAGTCAGTTAAGCGTCTGACTTTGGCTCAGGTCATGATCTCACTGTTCCTGAGTTCAAACCCCGTGTCTGACTCTGTGCTGACAGCTGGAGCCTGGAGCCTGTTTTGAATTCTGTGTCTCCCTCTCTCTCTCTCTGCCTTTACCCTGCTCACGCATTGTCTCTGTCTCTGTTTCTCTCTCTCAAAAATAAACATTACAATTTTTTTAAAAAAAATCACAGTGCTATCATCTAAAATTATATTTGGTTCTCTATCAGCTAATAACTCAATCAGGTCTACCTTCATTTTTGGTGAAAGCCAGAAATGGACACCACCTGACTGGTGAAAAGATTTAATATCCAATCATTAGAGTCGTTAAATATAATATTTCACATTTTCTTTTTGTTTAGTGTCCCAGAGGTTTTTATACCTTGGGGTCATGCACCCTAGTGAGATTTAGGGTGGGTTAGCTGTATGCCTTTTTTAAGTAAAAGAGGAGGTGGGAAGGGAGAATTGTCTCACATACTTCCCAGCAGATAAGATCAAGGACATAGTGCTGGAAATTAATTCTCTTACAGTTCTTGTTGCCCATTCATGTGCCCTTTAGCAAGGCTCCTGAGTTAATATGTGCCCAGTGTGGGCACTGGTCAGGGGAAAAAGAGTTGTGTGACAGGGACACATGACTGCAGCTCTTCATGTTGGGCTCTTCCCCCCACAGGACGGCTCATATCATGAAGATGTGGGCTATGGGGTCAGTGAGGGCCTCAAGTCAAAAGCCTTGTCTTTGGAGAAGGCAAGGAAGGAGGCGGTGACAGATGGGCTGAAGCGGGCGCTGAGGTAAGCAAAAGCTAGAGTCTAACCTGCTTCATTTTGATTCTTGTTTCAGAGCAGTTTTGTTTTGTTTTAGTTTGTTTAGAATGTGATACGTTCATGTGGTACAAAAATCAAAATAACCTGAGTCTCCCTCTCTCCTGTACCTCTTGGCCCCGTTTCCTGTCCTCCCACGTGTCCCCCATGCTGCTTTATGCTTAGTCAGTCTCCCCTCTTGGGATCACATGGTAGAATACTATCTTCTCTGTTCTGTGCTCGATTTTGCACACCCACTGCCTCAGTCATGGATCGGAGACCTTTCCACATGAGTACAGAGACAGCTTCCCCATTAAGCAGTTTTTCATTGTGTATGTACAGCTTAGTTACATAGAACAGGGTATTTTGCCTTTTTTTTTTTTTTTTTTTGGCCTTTGAGAATTGAAGTGAATTGAATCACTAGAAAAACACATGTATGAATGAACATCCACTACAAACTTGCGGTACATAACCAGGCATCCCGAGTGAAGAGCTTCTGTCAGGGAGGATTGTGCTCTAAGTGTGTGTAGCCCACTGTTGCTGGGGAATTGGAGCGGTCTTCAGAAATCTCTGCTCTGGAATTGGTGCTCCACGGCAGGAGGTAGCTAAGGAGTCTTTTCATAGTCCTTGCCTCTTGCTGAGGGCAGGGATGGTGCTGTATTCTGAGAACCTAAAACTAAAACAGTGCATGAATGTGGCAGGTGCTCAGTAAACATTTTTGGATGTATATTGGGGTCCTTCTCTGCCACAGTTGAGAAGCAACTTGCACAGAGATTTTAACTGTGTTCTCTGATATTACCATGTAATAATTCTCAACCTGTTTCACTCTTTTTTTTCCTTACCCTTAGAAGTTTTGGGAATGCACTTGGAAATTGTATTCTGGACAAAGACTATCTGAGGTCACTAAATAAGCTTCCACGCCAGGTATGTTAGAAATGGATGAATGGAATGCATTGCAGTAAAGATATTACAGATTCCCTTGTGTCATGGGTGACTGTTTGGGGATGGAGAGAGAAGAAGGGGAGACTCAGCCCTTTAGAGGGTCTGGAATGTGTATTTCTGACTTGTTTGAATATCAGAACAACAGGAACCAATGGCCTTGTTTTACAGATGAGGACATTGAAGCCCAGAGAATGTATGCTAGTTGTTTCTTCTACATGGAGCGCTGTGTTCGGGAATGGTCTGAGAACCCTGCAGCACCACCATTTCTTAGAAACACTGAGAACCACACCTCTTCCACCTTCTTGCTTTTCCTTAGCTGGAGTGGATTTAAGGTGTAGATCCTCTTGTTTCCGTCTCTGCCTATCGCACGAGCTGAGCCTTTGCGAGAGAGGGGTCTGGAAATCGTGTATCCCCTGCAGTCACTCTTGGCCTGGGCTGAGTCAGGTTCTGGAATGATCCTGGTGCCTGGAGGAGTGGCTGCCTTCCCCATGACATTCTCTGAGGCCCCGGGGAGCATTCCCTGTCTTGTACTCGAGGGGCTCTTGGGGTGGAGACCCTAACAGAGGCGTGTGTCATTTGGCATCTGTCAAAATTCCACTCTCCCTTGTTAAAATCCTTTTACACGTTATTAGGCTTGTATTTTATTTTTTTTAATTTTTTTTTATTTTTGAGACAGAGAGACAGAGCATGAATGGGGGAGGGTCAGAGAGAGAGGGAGACACAGAATCTGAAACAGGCTCCAGGCTCTGAGCAGTCAGCACAGAGCCCGACGCGGGGCTCGAACTTACGGACCGTGAGATCGTGACCTGAGCCGAAGTCGGATGCTTAACCGACTGAGCCACCCAGGCGCCCCAGGCTTGTATTTTTTTTAAGGACTTTTGCATCTGTGTTTGTTAGGGATATCACTCATAGGTTTTTTTCCCTCTCTTTTTTAAATTGTGGTAAAAAACACATAACAAAATTTACCATTTTAGCCATTTGTAAGTGTACAGTTCACTGATGAAACAGATCTCCAGGACTTTTTAATCTTGAGATACTGCAACTCTATACCCAAAACACAGCTCCCCTTTCCCCCTTCTCATAGCCCCTGGTTACCACATTCCACTTAACTGTCTATGAATTTGACTACTTTAGATGCCTCATGTAAGTGGAATCATACTGTTTGGTTTTTTTGACTGACTTATTTCATTTAGCGTAATGTCCTCGTTTCATCTGTGTTGTGGCCTGTTGATTTGTTGATGATTTTTCTCTTGCTGCTTCCAAGATTTCTCTTTGTCTTTGACTTTTTAAAAATTGAGATATAAGTGACATATAACATTATTTTAGTTTAGGTATACAACATAATAATTTGATATTTGTATATGTTATGAAATGAATGACATAATAAGTCTAATTAATTAACATCCATCACCATACCTAGTTATACATTTTTTTATGATAACTTTTAAGATTTACTCTTTTAGCAACTTTCAGATATACAATATTATTAGCTACAGTCACTATACTGTACATTACATTCCCATGACGTATTTTTATAACTGGAGGTTTATACTTTTTGACCCCCTTTACCCATTTTGCCTGTTACCTACTGTATCCCTGGCAACCACCAATCTGTTCTCTGTACCTATGAGCTCTTTTTTTTTTTTTTCTCCTGCAGATTCTGCATATAAATGAGATACAATGTTTGTCTTTCTCTATCTGACTCATTCCACTTAACATAATGCCCTTGAGGTGCATCCACGTTGTGGCAAATAGCAAGTTTCCTTCTTTATGGCTGAGTAATATTCCATTGCATGTGTACTACATTTTCTTTATCCATTCATCCGTGGATGGACACTTAGGTTATTTCCATATGAACATGGGGAGCAGATATGTTTTTGAGTTAGTGTTTTTGTTTTCTTTGGATAAATATCCAGAAGTAGACTTGGTGAATCACATGGTAGTTCTATTTTTAATTTTTTGAGGAACCTCCATACTGTTTTCCACAGTGGCTGCACCAATTTTCATTCCCACCACTAGTGCACAAGGTTTCACCTTTCTCCACATCCTTGCCAACGCTTATTTTTTATTTTTTTGATAATAGCCACTTTGACAGGTGTGAGGTGATATCTCATTGTTGTTTTGATTTGCGTTTTCCTGATGATGAGTGATGTTGAGTATCTTTCCATGTGTCTGTTGACCATCTGTGTGTCTTCTTTGGAAAAATGTCTATATAGATCCAGTTCCCATTTTTTAATTGGATTGTTTATTTTCTTGCTATTGAGTTTTTTACATATTTTGGATATTAACTCCTTATTGATTATATCATTTACAAATTTTTAAAAAAAATATAATTTGTTGTCAAATTGGCTTCCATACAACACCCAGTTCTCATCCCAACAAGTGCCCTCAATGCCCATCACCCACTTTCCCCTCTCCCCTACGCCCCATCAACCCTCAGTTTGTTCTCTGTATTAAGAGTCTTATGGTTTGCCTCCCTCCCTGTCTGTTTGTAACATTTTTCCCCCTTCCCTTCCCCCATGGTCTTCTGTTAAGTTTCTCAAGATCCACATATGAGTGAAAACATATGGTATCTGTATTTCTCTGACTGACTTATTTTGCTTAGTATAATACCCTCCAGTTCCATCATTTACAAATATTTTCACCCATGCAGTAGGTAACCTTTTCATGTTGACAGTTTCTGTTGCTATACAAAAGCATTTTAGTTTGATGTAGTCCCGCCTGTTTATTTTTTCTTTTGTTGGCTCTGCTTTGGTGTCACATTCAAAAAGTCATCACCAAAACCAGTGTTAAGGAGCTTATCACCTGTGTTTTTTTCTAGGAGTTTCATGGTTTCAGGTCTTACACTCATGTCTGTACTTGATTTTGAGTATATTTGTATATTGTGTCAGATAGTGGTCTGGTTTCATTCTTTGCATGGGCTATCCATTTTTCCAACACCATTTATTGAAGAGACTGTCCTTTTGACATTGTACATTCTTGGCATCTTTGTCATAAATTTGTTGATCATATAAACGGGTTTATTTCTGAGCTCTCCTTTCTTTTCCATTGATCTATGTGTCTTTATGAAAATACTGTTTTGGTTACTATAGCTTTGTAATATAGTTTGAAATCAGGTAGCATGATGCCTCCAGCTTTGTTCTCAATATTGCTTCGGTTATTTGGGGTCTTTTGTGGTTCCATACAAACGTTAGGATTGTTTCTTCCATTTCTGTGGAAAATGCCGTTGGCATTTTGATAGGTATTACATTGAATCTGTAGATTGTTTTGGGTTGTTTAGGCATTTTAACAATATTAATTCTTCCAATCCATACCATGAAATACCTTTCCATTTGTTCTTCAGTTTCCTTCATTAGCGTCTTGTAGTTTTCAGTGTATGGGTCTTTTACTTCCTTGGTTCATTTGTTGCTAAGTATTTTATTCTTTTTGATGCAATTGTAAATAGGTTTGTTTTCTTAATTTCTCTTTCTGGTAGTTTGTAACTAGTGTGTTGTCTTTGACTTTTGGCAGTTTGATTATAATGTGTTTTGGTGTGAGCCTCTTTGGGTTTAGTTTAGTTAGCATCTTTGGGCTTCTTGAATTTATACATATTCTTTCCTCAGATTTTGGAAGTTTTGGGCCCATTATTTCTTCAGATAATCTCTCTGCCCCTTTCTCTTTCTCTTCTTCTGAGACTCTTGTAATATATAGTGTGACAAGTGTCCTATAGGCCCCCTTAAGCTTGGTCATATTTCTTCATTCTTCCTTTGGTTTGCTTCTCTGAGATGATTTCAAATGACCTGTCTTCCTGTGGGCTGATCCTTTCCTCTGTCAGATCGCGTTTGCTGTAGAATCCCTCTAGTGAATTTTTCAGCTGTTACTATATTTTTCAGCTCTGGAACTTGTTAGTTGCTATTTAATAGTTTTTCTTTGTTGATGTTCTCATTTCATCCATGCATCATTTTCCTAATTTCATTAGCTGTCTGTGTTCTCTTTTAGTTGATTGAGCATTTATGATAGTTATTTTAAATTCTTTGTTAGGCAGTTTATAGGTTGCATTTTTTTTAGAGTCTGTTTTTGGAGTTTTATTTTGTTACTTTGTTTGGTCCACATTTCCCTGTTTCTTTAAATGCCATATGATCTTTTGTTGAGATGTGGCATTTAAGAAAACAACCACCAGTCCCAGTCTTTATGTACTGGTTTTGTGCAGGGGAAGAACTTTACCAGTTGGCCCACCTAGAGGTTCTAGGACCTCTCAAACCTCTTATGATCTCTTTCTCCTCCTGGCATCTGACTGCATAACTGTAGCTCCAAGGTGTTCTTGTGCTCATCTCTGTTTTTAGTGGCTTTCAAACTCTGTTGCTGGTCCCATCATTGTGCTGAGTCAGGTGAGACAGAAAGCAATGCCATGGGCAGCTCTAGACAAGCCACAACATTGGATACACAGTCTATTCCTTTGTTTCCATCCCAGAGGAAGAGCTCAGTACGTGAGGTTTCCTCCTGGTTGTGCTACTCACTGCTGGGTAGGGGCAGGGGCGGGGGCACAAGTGTCCACGCAAAATGCCAGGAGTTTTCCTACCCCTTTTGCTGGAATCTTGTCTTGGTTTTATGCTGGCTTGTGGCCTGTCGCTTCTTAGCTGGTCACCGGGGTTCTCAGAAAGGTATTCTAGTTTGTATCTTGGTAACTCAGTGTCTCTAGGGGAAGGGCCCATGGAGCTTCTGAGTCTACCATTCCGCTAACATCCTCCCTTTCTTTTTTACTCTTAGTTTTTAAATGAATTAAAAAAAACCTTTTTTTTTAATGTTTATTTATTTTTGAGAGAGAGACAGAGCACAGGCAAGGGAGGGGCAGAGAAGGGGTGGGGGGGGGGACATAGAATCCAAAGCAGCCTGCAGGCTCTGAGCTGTCAGCACAGAGCCCGACGTGGGGCTTGAACTCAGGAACCGTGAGATCGTGACCTGAGCCAAAGTCGGAGGCTTAACCGACTGAGCCACCCAGGTGCCCCAGTTTTTAAATGAATTTTTAAAATGAAGTGCAAATTATACACAGAAAACTGTATAATTCATAATGGCACAGCCTGATGAATATTTAGTAGTGAACACAGCTATTTATCTCCCAGATAAAAAAAAACATTACCAGTACCCCAAAGCCCCTATTTGCCACTCCCATTCATTACCTTGACTTCTCTTTTGAAAAGTAACTACTGTCCAGACTTCTCTATTCTGTTAGCCTCATAGATTTCCTTCCCTTCCCTTTCATTTCTTTTTCTTTTCTTTTCTTCCTCTCTTTCTGTAATATACACCCAATGTGGGGCTCAAGGTCACAGCCCTGAGATCAAGGATTGGATGCTCTACCAACTAAGCCAGTCAGGTGCCCCAGTCTTGTAGGTTTTTTTGTTTTTGCACTTTATATAAATGAAATTGTATAGTTTGTGCTTTATAAAAATCCATTGAAGTGTTAACATGTACATATAAACATGTAGAAAAGTACACATATCATAAATGTTCAGCTTGATGAGCATAGCCACAGAACCATCTGAAATCAAATCAAAATATTATCAGTGTCCCAGAAGCCTCAATAGTGTTCCTTGCAGTGACTGCAAAGCTCTCCCCTCCTCATCACTACTAAGGAAAACCTCTTTTAACAATATAGGTTAGTTGGCCTTTTTGCACCTTGGGGAATCAAACAGTATGAACTGTTTTGTGTCTGGCTTTCAATTGACATGTTTGTGAGATTCACTCATGTCACATGTAGCATTTTCATTGCTGTATACTTTTCTATTGTGTGAATACAGCACAGCTCATTTTCCCATTCTGTCTAATAGACGGAGTTTTGGAGTAGTTTTTGGTTGTTTTGAATAGGAGTGCGGTTAGCATTCTTAGATGTCTTTTGGTGCATACACACCCATTTATCTTGGGAGTGAATTATTGGGTCGGGTCAGAGAATAGGCATGTGCTTCGTTTTAGATCTTTCCAGTGTTCAGTGTGGTTGTATTAACATACACTCCTGCACCGTGGTTTATAGTTTCAGCTGTTTCAGGTCTCTGGCAGCACTTAGCATTGTGAGTCTTTCAAACTTTTTTCAAAGTTCATTTTTTTTTTTGTAGTAAAATATACATAACAAAACTTATCATCTTAACCATTTTAAGTGTAGTTAGTGGTGTTAAAAACCTTCCTTCTGTTGTACAGCTGTCACCACTGTCCATTTCTAGAACTCTCTTTTTACCAAACTGAAAGTGGAACAGTAGCTCCCTGCTTCCTTTTACCTGTAGCCCCTGGCAGCTGCCATTCTACCTTCTGCCTCGTTTTTTTGACTACTTTAAGTATGTACCTCCTGTACATGGAATCATACATACTTGCTTTTTTGTGACTGGCCTATTTCAGTTAGCATAATGTCCTCAGTGTTCATCCGTGTTGCCTACGCTATTTTATTTTATTATTTTATTTAAAAATTTTTATTTTTACATAATCTCTACACCCATTGTGGGGCTCAAACTCATGACCCCAAGATCCAGAGTTGCATGCTCCACCTACTGAGACAGCCACGTGCCCCAAGCTCATTTATTTTTAACCTACTCATTTACTTTCCAATGTAGATTAGAAATTTCATAATGTAATGAAATTATTTTCAGGTTATTAATTAAAAATTTTATTTTTTTGAGAGAGAGAATCCTAAGCAGGCTCCACAGCACATTGCCCAATGCAGGGCTCAGTTTCACGATCGTGAGATCATGACCTGAGCTGAAATCAAGAGTCATTCGCTTAACTGACTGAGCCACCAGGTGCCCCTCAGATTATCTTTATTAAAATAAGCATCCGTATGAATCGAGACAGTTCTCCCAAGTGAAAAGCTCTGGGTTTCTATAGTGCTCAGGGCCTGGAAGTAGAACATTTTGCCAAATGCCATGAAGTACAGTTAGTTCTCACATTGGGTGAGATGCAGGAACTACCCTAAATTGGGAGACGTCAGTGCTTTCCAAGTCTTCTTCCTCCTGTCATTTGAAGGACACTTAGTTGTGCCGCAGCAACCTGTGAGTGTTGTACTGAGGAGTGTTGTATTTTGGGGGAAGTCCTGGAAGAAAGGCCAGAGAAAGTACAGGCCTCCACAAGGAGTATGTGTGATCATTTTCACGAAAAAGAGACAAAAAGTAGACAGCATCAGACAGATCCAGCTGCCCACGAAAGACTCAAATTAGGATATATAGACCATTTGCCTTGAATCATAAAGTAAGATTCCTTTTTACCAAAATTTGATTACTACAGAAAGGTATAAAGTAGAAAATGAAATTGTTTTACTTCTCCCATATAATTAAAAATGTTAGTTGAAGCACAGATCGAAGTATGGATCCTTTGTCTCAGCTTCTCAGGATCTAGAGGGCACGATGGATAGTGGATGGTCAAATACCATTTTCCAGGAATCTAGACCTTGAAGGCAGGGAAAAGGAAGCGGAAGTGCACTTGGAAGAAGTTATTTACCTCCTTTCTTCCCTTATTAGTTGCCTCTTGAAGTGGATTTAACTAAAGCAAAGAGACAAGATTTTGAACCCTCTGTGGAACAAGCAAGATACAGCAGCTGCCGGCAGAACGTGACTCTGGGACCCCTGAAACCACAGGAGGTGACCTCCCCTTGTAAACCAAGCCGCTCAGATGATCCCCACCTCGTGAAACAGGAAGACAAGGCCGGCAGCTCCCGGTATGAGGCCTCGGTTCCCTCTCTTTCTCTTCTCAGTCTTCCTGATCTCCATTTTCACCTCCTGAGCTAGCAGACTGGTCTGTGTCCTCCCTCAGGAGTTTACTTCATTAACTCAGCCCCGCCTTATTGCTCTTCTGATGCAGAAGCCTGGCCTCCGCCATGGAGAGCGATGCCACGTACCAGCGGAAGCTCCGGCAAAAACAGTTGCAGCAGCAGTTCCGGGAACAAATGGAGAAACAGCAAGTGCAACTATCTGCTCCATCAGTGGAAAAGAAGAATCAGGGTGTGTGAGGAGGATGAGAGCGGAGGCCCTGGGGAGGTGTCCCGAGGGACTAGCCTGATCCTCTGCCAGTATGTACGGTTACGTCCAAACCAGAACTCAGTAGGACATCAGGTCAGGATAGAGTCTAAGCAATTAAGACTCTGTGAAATCCTGCCATGCATTTCCCCATTTCTAAAGACGCCCTCATCTATTTTCAGGGAAGGAAAGGGGCCTTGACATAATCTAGAACTAGAAATTTTAGGGTATATAACTTTTTTTATCCCCTTTCAGCTACTTTGGCCATCTCCGTATTAGAAAGTTTTTCTGAGTCGTCTGTGAACATGAGGCAAAATTGTTTGAAGATAATTGTCTTTCCCAGAGAGTAGAAACAAAGGGCTTATCCCAGACTAACTGGATAGTTGCTTTAGGAGAAATGAACCTTGTTTTCTCCCCAATTTAGTGAGAAGAAAAGAGAATCGTGATTTTAGCCTCATGCAGATCTGTATGTAGGTAGGAATGGGACCAGGAATCTTGGATCTCCTATTGGCTGTGCTAGGAACCAGCGTAACTCTAGGCAGCTTTGCACTTCTGAGGTGCTCCCTCCAACAACTGAGTGATTCTGATTTTGTCCTCTCTCGTTTGCTCTCCTGTGAACCGTAGCAGCACCGCCAGCACTTCCTGTGAAGCACAGCACCCCCATAACTGTTTCTGAACCACACACGGAGAAAGACTTCCTCACAGGTCAGTAGGAGCTAAAGGAATGACTTAAGCATTAATTTATGTACTTATTATTATTTTTTAATGTTTTTTTTTTTTTGAGAGAGACGAATGTGAGTGAGGGAGGGGCAGAGAGAGAGAGGGAGACACAGAATCTGAAGCAGGCTCCAGGCTCTGAGCTGTCAGCACAGAGCCCAGTACGGGGCTTGAACCCACGAACCATGAGATCACGACCTGAGCCGAAGTCTGATGCATACCGACTGAGCCACCCAGGCGCCCCAATATAGGTACTTATTAAATGAAACCTATGAAATGCACTTTTGGTAGTCACTAATACATTTTAAGAGAGACATAAAAATCCTCATTTTAATCTTATAGCCCCACAAAGTTTTAGAAAAAGAGAGGACAAGTAATGGACTGCAGGCAGTTGTGACAGCACATACTCAGCTCATCTATGGTCCTAAGAGAAACTCTGGCATACTTTTAGTGGATGGGGAGAAAGAAATTCCAAAAGCTGTCATAGTCCACTCACGACATGGAATTTCTTATGACGTTTTTCCCAGTGCTTTGTGAGAACACTTCTTTGTTGATGCTGCGTTTTCCCACGATCTCTGTCCTTGCAGACAGTCTTGGAATGTGGGATATGGATCCAGATGCAGGGGACAGTGATGTGAAGCCCTTGTCTAGGCCAGAACCACTCCAGACCCCTGCCACACCAGTCCTGAAACACCAGGTGGTGACCTGGAATAGGACCCCACAGGACCTCTGTCACCAGGATCCACAAGCAAAATCTGGACCCAGGCAACTCCAAACTCACAACAGTAACCAAGAGATAACAGGTAGCGAGAGTGTTCAGCAACAAAAATTGAAGGGAGGACTTGGGTTAATTCTTTGCATTTTATTTTTTTATTTTTTTTCAACGTTTTTTATTTATTTTTGGGACAGAGAGAGACAGAGCATGAACGGGGGAGGGGCAGAGAGAGAGGGAGACACAGAATCGGAAACAGGCTCCAGGCTCCGAGCCATCAGCCCAGAGCCCGACGCGGGGCTCTAACTCACAGACCGCGAGATCATGACCTGGCTGAAGTCGGACACTTAACCGACTGCGCCACCCAGGCGCCCCAATTCTTTGCATTTTAAAGAAAGAATGATGAATTCCATTTTAAGAAGTTGTATAATATTTTGCCAGAGGAATATCAGTGTAAGAAAATGAAAGATAACTGGCTTATACGCCAGAACTTTTCCTCTGGGGGCCCTGACTTCAGGTGTAACTCCTTATAACCCTTGATAGTAGGAAGCTTAAGCATGACTGACTGAAGAACTTTATTAAAGTAGGCCCATCATGTTTGGCATTGCAACTTGATCTAGAGATAACACAAAGATCTACCCTCATAACAATTTTTATTCATCTTTTAGGTTTAATGTTTATTTTTGAGAGAGACCACGCGTGCACAAATGAATGGGGGAGGAGCAAGGGGGGGGTTGGCGGTGAGGCAGAGGATTTGAAGCAGGTTCTATACTGACAGCAGTGAGCGCGAACTCACGAAGCATGAGATCATGACCTGAGCCATAGCTGGATGCTCAACTGAGCCACCCAGCTGCCCCACTGGCCTTTCAAATTTTAGCTGTCAGTTTCTTATTTTAAAATCATGGCAGTCGTAAATGATTTTTTTTCTTCCATAGTAAACTGTGATTTCTATGACAAGAACCAAGACTTGAAGAAAAGGAAACTGGATCCATCTTAACTGAGGCTCCGGTCACATCATTGGACTTTGTCACAAAAAGGACTTTCGAAAACTACTTTTTGGTCATGAAATTGTTCATCATTCCTAGGGAATGAGCTTTATTTCCAAGGATTTACCTTGCTTCATTCTGAACTTTACCTGAGGATTTGAGTGTTGGAGCCTACTGCAGACAGAGCAGAGCAGTCAGCCCTTTTAAAAAGCTTGTCACACACTGCAGTGGGGAGGCTCTACGATTGAACACCTTCTCTCTGGCTCTTGAGGCTCTTCTCTATTTATTCCTAAGCTCTTACATTAGTAAGTATAGGCATTTCAGGAGTCATCAGTGGCTACCTGCCTTCAAGCAATATAAGCCATACTATGAAGCACGGACTTTAACCACCACCTATATCAAGTTATTGTTAATGTCTGTCTTCTTTGAACTTTAGGTCTCCACATTTACTGCTGTCCACACCACACTGTGTATCCTAAGAACAAAGACTAGAGTGGGGTTTTGCTACTTTGCATCAATCCAGCCTGCCATCTTCATCTATGATAATCTCTCCTTTATAGGTTTATGAAGTCACTGTCCTGTGGTTTTTTTCCTTATCAAGGGAATGATCTAGGACCAAAGAAAAGGCATTTTAAGAAAGCAAAATAAATTCTTTTTAACAAAAAATGTAAGTAGGTGTTTATATTTTTGCATTTCACATGTGAAGGTGGCTTGTATCTCAAAAAATGTTTTTTTTCATATAGTTTCAGATGTTTCATAATTCTTCTCCCCAAATAATGAGTTTGCAGGTTTACTTTTTAAGTAAAACAGTACCTTGGACTGTGCCTTTTATCTGATCTTCACGCTGTGGCTTTTATAAATTTTTGCATCAAACACCCATCTGTGGGAAGCTATGAACCCGCGGCAAGGAATTCCTGAAGTACAGGAAGGCAGCCTTTCTGTTCCTTCGGAAGATGATGTAGCTTACCCCGATTTTCCTTTTACCTTATTACTACCTCTTGTTACATGGATTTGGTCATATGTTCATCTTTTGATTTTGACACCCTTACCCCTTTCGTCAGAAAAAAACTCTTTTTCTGAAGCATAATCTTAGTTTAGTTCAGGACTGCTAAAGAGGTCCTGGAGTTAGAAATCTAGTTATATAAATTGTACACAACTCAAAAGTGAGCTAATGAGATCATGAAAAGGGAATTTGCTGGAAATGAAAGCCCACAGCTCAACAAAAGCAAGTTTGGTTTATTTGAATGGTTTCATTAAATAAGTCTACAAAGGTAACAAACTGAAGCACAAAGCGCAATCTTACAAGAAGCGCAACACCCAGAGTTAGTGCAAAATGTACAATTAACGGCTGCTGAGAAACCCCCAAGGTTTGAATTTAGTTTGTTTTTCTAAACAGTGTACATTGTTAAATAATGTAAGGAAAACATTTATAATTCAGAAAGATTTTTGTAATGTGGAAAAAGATACTCAAAGTGTACTATTAACACAAAAATAATTTAAACAGTTCAGTAGCGCTAGTTCATTCCTCTAGGCTTCAGTTATTTCATCCACAGGAGGGAAGAAAAATCAACAGTAAATAAAACCAGTTCTTACTTTTTGTGTGTAAGTGAAGAGATCTCAAAATTAAGCCAAAATAACAAAAAATAATGTGCTGCATTTGGTTCCCTCGTTCCTCCAGTAGAAAGTATAGTTTCATTCATCTTAGGTGGTCCGTTTCTCATTTACTCAGCACCTTCTTTGTTCTATTCTTACTCTTACCATCTCCCCAAGGATCTTAAGCAGAGAATAAATAAGTAAACAGCTTTGAAGTAGGGCTTGGAACCCCTGTTAATTTCTACTTTCCTAAACTAAACCTTCAGCTCTCATTTGCGTCTTTGGGACCTAGGCTAACTTAACACAGGACCCATGAAGGAACGGCAGGACAGGACAGCCAACCAGGCTCTTCCTATTGGGATTCCTGGGATGTGCCAGTTGAGGTGGGTCAGAGATCAGCACTATGTTAATTTCCCAACTCAGGTGAAAAGAAGCACCCCCTAAAGTAAGAGTTCTAGCTTCTTTCCCCATCTTCAGAGATAACAGAGATCTAAACATAGCCAATTAGGAGTATTTCCTGAAAGCTCTGAAAATAACAGAACTGCCCATTACAACTAGGCATAGCACTAAATAATACTGATTGGTTGCAGTTATTACTTAAGGGGAGTATTTGTTTATATGAAAATGTGAGAATATCAGTTGCAATTCTAGAAAAAGAGGTGGCACAACAGACTTAGGATTCTGCAACCATCTGGACATCACATAGGAAATGAGTAGGAATAAGCACTCTTTCTTACAATGCTTAATTCAGATGTGGGTCCACTTTCCACAAAATACAGTACCCCAAGCTGGGAAATGCAGGAGACATTTGCAACAAGAGGAAAGCAATCCATACAGTTTTTCTTAGAGCAACTTTCTCCATCTGTGACTCTTCACTATCAGTTTCCCAACTTAAAAACTAGCCCCCACTCCCTTTATATTCAGCCATTTCTACTAGGTCTTGTCTGTTCCAGCCTGGCTCAAGTAAGGCTTATGGCACCCACAGGCCAGGCATCACATATCTTCATAACGAGTTTGTTCTCCCATTCTTAGTCTTCCTTTTTCTTCATTTATCACACACCACCCTTAATCTTTTAAATTGTCCAATTTTGTTACGAAACCCCTCCTCACTGTTCCTGAAACAGAACTTTCTGCTTTCAACCACTGATGTCAACTTAACTTCTCACCCTGCTCATCTTACACCTGCTCTAGACAAAATTGAATGACTTAAGAGAAAAAAAAAATACTCTTTCAGTTTCCCTTTGGCATAATCCTCTGCTGGGGTCACATGGACCTATTATCCTTTCACACGCCCTCTGCTGATTTGGGGTCTGATGAGAAGTTGGTGCTAATGGCAGAAGCAGTAGAAGTCCAAGGCACTAAAATATCCAGCAAGCAATACTGGGAGAACAGAAGTATTCAAGTACAGTAATTTATACAATCTTACATTCACATTTATTTATCTACTACAATGGAAATACAAAGGAAAAAAGCTAAAGTGTCTCAATAAGTAAAGGACAGAGCTTGCTTTTTTTCAACTTTTTAAACCTTTCGTATTTTACTCTTAAAACTACTGTTGTCCAACAACATTTATATATCACAGTGTTTCCACATCAAAACTGATGGCAAAGTTACATGTCCGCAGGGAACTTAATTTTTTTTCCTAATTGCTAATGCTGCAGTCAAAGCTGCTAATATCATTTGCTTAAAAGCACTAATGACCTATCATAAGAAAGGGTTGAAACCTCAGTCCCCTGGTGTTTTTCACTGGGTTCTAAAGAGCAAAAAGAAAGAAAGAAACAAAAGAAGAAACAAAGAAAGAGAAAAAAAAGGGAGGGGGGAACAGGGTAGGAGAGAGCCCAATAGGTTTTTTGTTTGTTTTTTTGTGTTGTGGTTTGGATTCTTGAGGGAATAAGGGATTTGGGGTGGGTACCAACATTTAGAGCTCCACCCACTTGAAAATCCAGATGGGGTTTGGTTTTTCCACTGACTGAGCTCTCTTGTGGCTTTCTGATAAATGATTCTCTTTCCTAGCCCTTGCTATTGGGTGTAGAGAACAGGAAAGCCTAGTTTGAAACCGCCCCATCACAAGAAAGCTGCTCTTTCCCTCTTGTTCCACTCCAATAAATGGTGAAGGGGGAGGGAGATTCTCAATTCTGAGGGCTCTAAGCGGTATTAAAAACATTCCTTTCTGGCAAGAAATAACCAGTTAAATGCAGCACTAGTAGTTAGTATATAGGCTACTTTCCCATTCCCCCCTCCCGCCCACCCCTCAGCATTCCATCTCCTGCCCCCAAATCTACTTGGTTAATGTCTCTAGGTCTAAGTGGTCCGCAAGTTGGAACCTGGGGGGTTGCTGATGGATTTCTGCAAATTGCTGATGTTGAAATTCTGTAAGGAGGCAGTTCCCACAGGTTGGAACTGGCCAAGTGGCTGTGGTGTTGGGCCACCTGTCCCACTCCACTGAGTGCCAAAGGGGGGAGCTGGAAAACCGTACTGCTGTGGGGGGCACATGGACTTGGTGAAGTGACCTAGAGAGGTAGCTGATGCAGCAGAGATGGGGGCAGAACCACCCAGGTTTGAGGTCATGGAGATGCACAGCTGACCAGGTGCGGAGAACTTCCTTGCCATTCCAGGGCCCTGAAAACAAAACAACTACATGTAAAGTCCGGTGTGGGTGTAACCCATGGGTGTGAAATGGGTAGTACTGAAATATAATTCTAGGACTGGGGCTGGTCTAATCTTACAGGGTATAGCGAAACCAAAACTCGCACCAAACCTTCCATAATAATTATCGGCTTTTTATACTTAACATGTTAGGGTAGAATAACTATTCTGATTGGAAGTGGGCAGAGTCATGTGCTTGTGTACATATGCATATGTAGTTCAAGGCTTCGAAAGAAAGGGGGAGAAAAAACTTTAGTTGACAAACAGGGAGCTAGAAATTCAGGGAAGAAAAATAAAAGGGCAACCGGGTGATTTTTGTTTGTTTCTAAAGGGGTTAAAAGTCATGAGCTACTACAGAAGGCTGTGGCATGAAATGTTAAGCACTAGCCTGGGTACTTGATATCCTCTCTGAATTCAGATGTGTGCTAAGTGATACTCTTGACAGATTAGGGAAATGTCAAGAAGGGAAGCAGACTTGCCTCATAATTCATGTGTCCTTTGCTTCCTCTCCTGCCTGAAAGATTCATGGCATCTCGAGCCCAATTGTCTACCAACTTGTGCAGATCATCTGTAAATGTGCCCTTCCTGCTGGACGTCATGGCAGGAGGCTGAGCTTGGGCGGCTTGGCTGTTCACTGTTCCCCCGACAGTATTTGTGCTGCTGGTCCCTAGGATTAAAAGAAGCAACAGAATACAACCATTAAAAGGAGGTTGGGTTTTGGCTTCAGGAAGAGGGAAAACTTCACAGGATGATGAATGGCAAGCCACTGAATGGGGAGAGGATGAGTTGGGAAGCCATGCAAGACGGGAAGGTTCCAAGGTCTTGTTTAGCCAAATGTTTTGGCATAAGAGGGTAATGAAAACAGGTTCTCTTCAGGAGTTGCAGATGAGGCTAAAAAACTCAAGACGGTGGTAGGCACAAAGGGGAGGGACCCCTTTCTGCCCATTCCCATGGCATCTAGAGTACGGAAAGTAAGTTTCAGTACTCTATTCCCAGCATCACGCTGATGAGGGAGGTGTGGTATGGTCAGTGAGGCTCTAGAATGCTGCAGAATGCAGGGCAAAAGAGGATTTCTCGAGCACTGAGGCAGGGTTAAAGTAGGAGTTAAAGGAAAGCAAAGGTAGATGCTTGGCCCAGGAAAAGATGGGCTTCCCACACCATGTGGATACTGTGCCACAGTCTTTAGCCATTCTTTAACAGAAAGAGGTGATAAAAGAAACAGCATGCTCGGTTCAAAAAACCTTTTTCACCTGGACCCGTACACACAAATTTGTAAACAAACTCGGGAGGAATGAAGGCTTCAATCTCTCCCAGTTGCCTATGAGTTAAGAACCAAGATTAGTCATGAGGAAGGTTCTCTGTGGTGTGCCTGAATCTTTCAACTCCAGGAACACATGGTTTTCCTGAAGATGACCTCAGTCTCAATTGGTTCAATTGGTTTGTGGATTCTCACCCATTCCCCCCTTTCCCAGGAGAGCAAGCAAGCACTTGTATGTGGAAGCAACAGGAACATTCAGCTGAGGAAGGAGTGCAAAGGGAAGGAGGAAGCTTTGAGGTTATGATGAAGGAATTCTATTTCTATGGTTTGATGAGAAAGGAAGAAGGAGTCTGTGTCCTGCCTGATTTCGGCTCTGCTGGAGGGCACACTGAAGATTATTCGAAGAGGCAAGTTTTAGGGAAGAGGGAAAGAAAAGTCATAATCTTGTTTTTTTTCCCTCACCCCCCACTTTCTTACCAGAATTCACATTTGCTGCAGAATAAATAAAAGCTACTAAGGTAAGTTGTGAGCCACTAGGCCTTAAGATATCCAAATAATGCTGGGGGCTAAATAAATGCATCCATTTTCCTGCTTTCCAGGTCGAAGCAGCACCAGAGCACAGCAGCATGCCCGAAGCAACTCTGCCATTTAAAAGCCCTTTATAATCCACTGCTGGTCTCAAGTTTATACCCCACTGCCCTGGGAATGGCACACACAAGCACGTCTGTATTAGAGGAACAGCTAATTCTGAGGTGAAGCTGCAGAGTGAGGAAGGTCACATGCTTCTTACCACCAAGGCAAGACATGGATTACTGCAGTGTGTGTATTAGCTCACTTCTGAGGGCCCACTGGAGCCACAAGGGGATAGCTACTGCACATACAGCGTAAAGGGCGGAGTAAGTTCTCCTGTGGGACAGGAAACCCAAGTGGAAAAGGATAAAAGCACAGGAAACAAACAGCTTTCCTTGAAAAGCAAGAGAGACCGTGGTGGGGAAGCACAGAGTGGGAAGCACAAGCAATGAGGGTGGCAGTCGTGACAGTAATAGAATCCAGAAAGCAAGCGTATCACATGCATGAGGGCTATTTTCCTGTTTGAACAGTAACTGGTGAGCTTGATGATGAGTGAGACAATCAAAATGAAAACCAGAAACAATCACAAGTGAGAAGAACTGTCACAAGCCAAATATGAGAAGCTCAGTAGAGGTGAACACTGCTTATTCACAAAGAGCTCATGCTGGGGTCACACCTCTCTAGTCTCATGCTAGTCGTCTCTGATGCTGTGAGGCTCCTTTACAACCAAATTTCATTTTTCATTTTCATCTGTCTTACACACTACTGGATTATGAAGGTGGGGTTTATACCATGAGGAGGTTGGCCGTACAGTTAACCTTATTCTGGCTTCTGAAAACAGGCTTTCCCATTAAAGAAGGAAACAAACACATCCCTCTCTGACAAGAAATTAATGCCTGGGAAAAGTTGACTACAAAAGCTAGAAGCATGGATAGTGCATTTAGTCCACTTTAGTAGGAAATGGTTTAAAAACACTTATAATACATATATTTTTGAGGATGCTGCTTGCCTTCCAGAGAGTACACTGAGTAGCCTCTAGACCTTTCTCAGTTCTGCTGCAAAGCTCTAGGAAGTAGTATATATTTTACCACCCCAAATCCATTTTTTTCTCCTGCCATAATACATTTCCCCTATGTCCCACCACCAGATCCCATGAACGATAACCTACTATGAGTCACAGCTTATTGCCCAGTACCCCAAATACAGAGTTTTCTGACTGTCTCAGTGGCTGATTGGGTAGTTGAATTGCATGCACGTTAATGAGAAGCCATCAGCCTAAGAAGCCAGACTCTACGAAGTAGTGCTTTTCTCCTCCACAATCTAGCAGACGCCTCCTGCTGTGATATGAGGATGTGGACTTTTCCATGTTTTGACCA
The DNA here is from genome assembly GCF_023721935.1 of Panthera uncia. Classification (NCBI taxonomy): domain Eukaryota; kingdom Metazoa; phylum Chordata; class Mammalia; order Carnivora; family Felidae; genus Panthera; species Panthera uncia. The sequence continues at coordinate 36,043,466 of NC_064809.1, forward strand.
GTGCTGATTTTCCAGTGGGAGAACAGCGGCTGGCACATATCTGCTAACTAAAGGGCTCTCCCCAAAGAGCCAGGCATCCCTGATCTCTCTCTCTCTCTATCATGGGCATCATCAATCCATAATTGTCACAAAGCCAGGATCACAGAGGGTCATCATGTGAGAGCATTGACTAGGAGGTGATTTCTTAATCTGTAAGGATAGTCACAGGTCAGCAATTAAGCATGTTAAAAAATATATCAGAACAGGGTGCAGAACTAGACAGATGGAAGTTGGGAAATGAGGGCGTTGTGAAGCTTCAGGGTTCCAAGAACTCATGGATAACAGGCTTTGCAATCAAGGACCAAAAATAACAGAAAGAAAAGATAATTACTACAGAGCTGGTTGCAAGGACAGACTTTTTTCACCATCTTCCCTGAAGCACAAAGAGAGAGCAACGTGTTAAAGACAAAGAAACATCAGTGTAAAATATTTAGAATCTCCAAACAGCACACAAAGTGCCAGCAAGAGAAAGCAGAAAGAGAGACAAGTTGGTGGGACCTGGGAGTACCCTGCTATGGGTACAGTTCTATGGGACGCAGCTTGCTAGCTGTCAGCCTTCACGTGGTTATCTGATGGCCAGTGGCACCTGGCTGACGGCTGAGCTTCCACCAGTCTTTGTATCTACAAGTAATGCTCTGCACTAAGGTTCTGGGGGAACCTGGGGGAAGAACTCCAGTCTCTCAGGTCTTACTGCTTGAATTTCAAATACCCAAGCAGTCTTTCCACTGACCCCGTCCCACTTTCTGTTTCTCCTGCTGGGTTGTTAAAAAGCACTCGATAAAATGCATTAAACAATCCTACCACAGTAGACTTAACAGTACCATTGTTACAGTTTTGAATCCTTTTAAATCGGCTAATATATTTCCAAATCCTAGACATACATACTAACCCCGTCCCCTCCAGAAAAAAATTTAAAAGTATGTGGAAAACAAGCAACTTTTGAACATAAATAAAGCGTTAAGCCAAGCCGTGCTTCCAAACCATAATCTATTTTGAGAGCACAGAATAACGCATCCCAAACTAAAAAGACCCTACACCTGGTAAATAAATGCCTGTTTTCCTTTCCCTATTTGCTTTAAATCTGCCTTTCGTAATTTGTTTACCAAGGCTTACATGATGTATACTTGTGTGCCTTCAACAGATGTAGGGCCTCTCGTTTTAGACCCGAAAGGAAGTGGTAAGATTTTATTTCTAACCACTTTCATCTGAACAATTGTGTGCTACCACCTACCTTTAAGAGTGTGGTGAGAATTTATTTAATTAATTAATCTGAAATGTATCACTCACATTGTTCTTCACAAAAAAGCCTTGGTTCTCTTTCTTCCCTCTTCGACGTTTCAGGCTGTATAGCATAGGCCTGACATGTCGCAACCTACTTTGAAACACTTGTCTCCTCCTATTAATGTCATCTCATCTTGCCAGCTGGACATATGCTTATTTAAGTGTCAAGGTGCTAACATGCTTGGTCCAGCCTAGTGTAACCAAACATCACACATGCTTTGGAAAACTACCAAACTGGATAATGTCTTCCACCTCCTTCTTTGTTCAATAGTCCTGGATAGTGATACATGAGGCCCAAGGACCTCTGAACCTCAGCAACAGTGATGTCCTTAGCACATGCATTTAAAAAGCACTTCAGTAACCACATCAGAAGTTTGAGGCCTCAGCAATGAAGATCTTTAACCAAACTCTAACAAAGGTTTTCTACTTGAGCCTTATTTTTGTTTTTAAAATTTTTATTCCAGTATACATTTATTGACTACCTACTATGTTTCAGGTAGGCACTGGCTAATTAGAAGAAAATGATGTGTGCTTCCCAAGAGCTACCAGTGTTTGTGCACATGATCTTATTTTTTTGTACAACAGCCCTACGAGAGAGGCATCATCTTCATTTCATATTTGGGGAAGATGGGCTGGGAAATTGGGTGATTTACTATTGTGCCTTGCTTTTAAGAAAGCTAAGAAATCCTAGCAATCATGTTAAAGAGACCATTTTCACTGGCAGGCCCTGGGCTCTGGTTCTTGAGAATAAATGCTTGATCAGAATAACTACACTGAAACCCTTTTTGAACTATCAATTTTAGGGAGTTAGAAGGTAAGGGTGGTGAAAGGATCCAATGAAGAGATTCTAGCATCATTTCAATGGACAGATAGCCAGGCTAAATTGAGAAGAAAAAAAAGATTTCAACCTACTCGGAAAAAGAATAAAAAAATAGGGTGTAATTTTCCCTTGCTGCCAGGATCTAAGTACATCAGTGGTCAAGATGCTTTCTGTCACTTCTAATGCCAAAGCAAGGGGTGGAAGTGAGTAGGACTATGGACTTCAGTCTTTATCCCAAATGACCCTGCAGTCTATACAGCATTACCACCTTTTCTACTCTGTCATGGATCTATAAAGAAGCAATTCTACCAGAAAGTTATTTTGAAGTTTATAGAAACCTGTTCTTATTTCTACATCTTTTATCATAATTAATATAGAGACCCAAACTTCTGAGGGTAATAGTTCAGCCAAGCCACTGAGTAGATGATATACAAAGAGACAAATGAAAATGGACTGCATGAAACATCAGATCCAAGCAGCAGAAAAACAAGGACGAGGAAGGAGTAAAGGTGTTACACACAAAGAGCCAAGCAGGGCGTACTCAGAAATCGGGTCCTCCTGCCACCAGGTTTGAATGTCACCTGCTCAGATGCACAGTTAAACTTCGCACAGCCTGTGAGAGGGGAAAAACAGGGAAGAACAGAGAGAGAAGAGACAGAACACAACTACAAGATGTTAGAAACTTGAGGCTGGAGTGGTGAAATGCGCTAAGATGGCACACAGAAGAACAAGCTTCTAGGGAAATGTCAGATAGGTAGGACAGGAAATATTAGGTCTCAATTCCCTTACTTTGCAAAATGTTGAAGCTTTTCCCAGTGTGAATAATAATGCTAGCTGGTTTGTGCTCCCGGCAAGCAAGCACATTTACCTAGTCCAATGATGATCTACCTTTACTATCTGTGATATTGTGGCAAAAGCACCTAAGCAAGTTACCTAACTCTTCTCTTATTCTTTTCCACCCAGACACCTAAGTTCTTCCAATTCTCGTTCTATCGTTACTAGCAGCGTTCTGCTACAGGAAGGTTTTAAATGATCATTAATAAATAAAACTCTATTTAGGAAGTAGATTATAGGTAACAAATCGAATTGTAGGGCTATTTATCTTAGAATGCTACTCCCATACTTACAAGTTAAAAAAGTCTACACTGGCTAGGCAAATGCATTAGCTTTCAGAAACTGCTAAAAAACTCCTTAATTTTGGTTCAGGAAATCTCAGTCTAGTATTAAAGCGTATGTTGCAAATCCCAAATGAGTCATTAATTTGGTTAAGTCCTCATGTAAGTCACAATACAACCTTTTGCTGTAATCCTTTGAAAAAACCTATTTCATCTGATAGGAGCAATGAATTCACCTAATATAATCATTACTCAACTTCCCTTTCCAGCTCAAGATCCGAAAGTGTTTTAATACACAGGCTGTGTTCTGGTCAGCTGGTCTTCCAACTGACCTTAATAGGATGCTCATCAGGCTTTTGTTGCGGATATGGCAGTATCTCCATTTTCATGTTTTTAGAACATGTTGATTGCTTTGATTGCTTACCTTGACCTGGAGCAGAAAGGCTTGGTACTGAAATGGCACCATCACTGGTGAAGGCTGAATAGAGGTTGTCACTGGAGGGAGATGGCTTAAGGGGCTGTAACAACTGATTCTGCCCAGTCTCTGGGATGTTGCCAGGAGGGTGGAGGGTCTGCTGGGGGTGCAAAACTGAAGTGGCACTCTGACCAGACAGGTTACCTGCCAAAAGATAAAGTGGCATGAGGAAACATGTCCAGCTTTCTCAATAAACTTAACAGGCACTATTCTTATATTCTTATTCTTCAATGTGCCCCACTAAGTGACTAATAATAGGTCAAAAGCTGTAAGTGATGAAAGAACAAAAGGCCTCACTAATGGGAGGGGAAGTGAGAAATGGCATGAGAATCAATAGGCAATAGGGCTGGAGTAACTATTCCGAAAGACTTAGTTTAGATAACCTAGATGGTTCCCAAGTCTCAGCTGAGTAGAACACGCAGTGGATATGGGAGAATTCCATTTTACAATTCCATCATTGCTTTTAAAAACCTGTAACACTGAATTGATGCAGGATACAAATAGGTTTGGTGGGCAGTCTCTGCTTAGTTTTCCTTCTAAGTATGTGTCAGGTCAAGTACAAAAGTGGTGTCAAAAATAATGCAGATGACTACAGAGTAATACATATTTAAAATTATTTGTGGCAGGTGGCTTTTATTCCCTAGTCAACTGTCTTGAAATTGACCAATTTCTCTGTTCCCTACTAATTGGCAGACTAGCAGGCCACTCAAAAAGTATGTCAAAATTGGGATCAGGATCTAAATTAGCTGATATCCTTTATAATCACATTTCTACTAATGAATGGGTTCTGATGTACTAGAGAAATGGTTTGGGTTTCTGAAAGCTTCCAGAGAATGGAAAGCTGCTAAGAAGTTTGCAACTGCTTTCCAACACATTTATATTAGACCTGGAGAACAACTATGAGGTATAAATTTATTTCAGTCTTTCACTTTACAACCAATTATCTGTTAACATTCTCATAATTTCACCAAAGGGTAAGAATTCTATCACCATTAAAATAGACAAACTGTAGTTTATTACAAGAGATTATGAATTATTTTTTATTACAGCCACGAGCAAGTTCTTTATTTCAATATACATAAATGAAATAAAAACTTTAATCAGGAAAATTACCACCTAAGACATATCCAAACATCTAAATGAAATTTACATTCATCCCAGCTGCAATTATGGATAATCCATTCACTGAAAGGAAAAACCTACCTGAACTTTTACTGAAGTATTTTCTTCTAATTGACTATGAGTTTGGTGTAATGTGAATTATATGAGTAACCAGGCAATGCTAAGTGTTTTATCCTTAAGAACAACTGTAAGTGGCTTGGGTAATGGAGGTAGTTAGTAATATGGGTTACAATGGAATAAGCCATAGTACTCACCCTTCCATAGACTCAACAAATAGAGGTACTATAAATATAAGGAGTGGAAAAGTCAAGGAAGCAAGAATATTAGGAAAGTCAAACTCCTGAAATTTAACAAAAACAACAAATGGCTCAATAGGTTACATATAGAGTCAGGAGACAGAAACAAAAGATGGGACAGCCAAGGCTGACCTAGTCCATGGCTTTTTACCTGAAAGCTGGGGGCTTTTATTCCCCAAGGAACTGCTGCGACTAGATTTGCTGCCTTTGCTTTTAGTGGGTCGCCTTCTTCTCCCTGCAAGAGGGGCAGCTGGGGGAATAATGACAGCAGGGGGAACCTTGCCCAGTTTGGTATATAAAGATTCAATTTCATGCTTCTGGCGACTCTGCAGGTCTTGAATCTCTTTAAGATGTCTGTGAAAGATAACCAAACATGAATCAAAAACATGATGATCACTTTTGTTCAAATGAGATTTAACAACATATTCTTTAAACTCTATTCAAGTATTTACTTACTACTCATGAATCTTTCCCCCCTCAGTGTACTTAACGTAATTTCTTCTATTACCTTGAGATTCTAGTTTGTTACTTCATATTGTTTGGCCTCCATTACCCAAGCCAAATTCCAATAAGCTTCTAACCAACAAGTAGTTGATGATATGTTAGGAGAAAAGATTTCCTGATTTTTGAGGCATACACAGGGGTACTGAATTTGCTACTCTGGACCAGTGTGTCAAATATGATCTATAAAACCTGCCACATAATCTACATCCATTACTAGATTCATTTGGTAGACTATTAAATTAGGTTAATAATGATAAAAAGTGCTATTAAGAAAAACAATAATATAGTAATAATACAAAGGTGCTGAAGAAGTTCTAGAAGTAGAAATGCTACGGGTCCTTATAAATACAAGACCTAATGAGAACTACATTGAGGAAACTAGCTTTTGCATAGCACCCTCTGTTTGAAAGAAATGAGATATAAGCATATTGCAGTGAAAAGAATACTAGGCACCAGGAGCTAGATCTTACTATGATTCTGCCATTATTCTTTTACAGAAGAAAATACACTTACTTTTCTCGTAGTCTTCGCAGCTCTAATTTTAAATCTTCATCTTCAATATCTGACTCATTGTCACTACTCATGTAAGAGGAGTTGAATGAATTACTAAGGCTCTGACTTAGATTCTGGATAGGGAGGCTCTTTGAGCTCAGCTGATGGGGGGAGTGTGGACTACCTGAACCATCATCCACATCCCTGCTTAGGAAGGCGGCCTCCAGGTCAGAAGATGGCCCATTCAGATGTGAAGGCTCTGACAGTTCAGGCTTTTCTTTCTTTGGTATTACAGCGGGGAGAACAGCTTGTTCCAAATCCATAAAAGGAGGAGATGCCATTGGTCCCTCTTTCTTTGCCTCAGCAATCTTGTCTTCAGTTCTTGATACAGAGAAACGACCTACTTTGTTCGTTGTAGTTGTCACCTGGAAGCGTCCTACCTTTGTAGGCTGCCCAGTTTCTGACTTTGCTCCCAAGGCAGGAGTTTTGTGGGCACTATCTGGCATATCTGATGAGATGCTACGGATCCCATTAGGCTCTGTCTTCACCAGGGTACTTTCTGGACTACTACTTGATAGTACTGAGGACTCTGAAGTGCTAGACTCAAAATGAACAGACTTTGCATCTTCTGACTTATTTTTACCCTCTTTTTGGACATCATCCATTGCAACTGAAACCTGATGGAAAGAGACAAAAGTGAGATTAAAAAACAAAATCCCCAATATTCAATTTTTAAAATGATAAAAAATTGAATTAAAATAATAAAAAAAATTCAATAAAAAAAATTGAATCACTTTATTTCCCAGTCAGTATCTCTTTACATAAGCCCCTCCACCTTCACTGTGAAAATAAATGGAATACCATTATAGAGAACAAGATCTGTACTGAGATGTACAGATTAGATACAGATTCTCAGTGGCTGGCTAAGCTTACTAAGTTAATAATTTACCTCCAGATCTCATGTTATATACAAGACTTAGATTTGTGTCCTTGTGGAAATATAAATAACAGGGAATGGAATCTTGAAGGTTGCCTGTGAATATGAAAACTACAAAGATTAAAGACAATGAATGTTAAATGCCAGCTAAGCTTCAAGAATCAACATAACTAAATGGGACCAAAAGGAACCAGATCCTTGTTCTAATTTGTCCATGTATTATAAACTCAGCCCAGTACAAACTCTCAGAACCTCAGTTTACAAATGAGAAAAATATCAACTGCTATCCCCAACTCCCAGTGCTACCATGAGAATAACTGGAAAGCAGTTGTGAAAGTAGTAAAAAATAAAAAAATAAATAAATCACTAGTTGGACCACCTGGGAAAAGAAAACGATGTATCACTTGATGTTGACTCAGTATTTTCATTTCAGAAATTAATCCTAAAAAATTGTCCTAAACATAGAAAATGTTTCCTGTTACATTACTTATTACGATAGAAAAATTTGAAACAACCTAATGACTAATAATAGGAGAATGGGTTAGGTGAACCAACTACTAGATTGGGGAAAAAAGCTGTAAAATCTCATTCAGAAAAGCAGGGTCAATTGTACACACATGTACATAGAAAAAGGAATGAGGAGAAACACACCCTAAAAAGTAATCCTGGGTGGAGGAGGTAGGTAGGAAGATGGGGTAGACAGTATACTGTTTCTCTACTGTACTAAGTATTCTGCATTCCTTTAATTGGCATGTATTATTATTTTTTAAAGTTTACATATTTATTTATTTCTAGCAATCTCTACATCCAATGTGGGGCTCACATTCATGACCCTGAGATCAAGAGTCACATGCTCTTCTGGCTGAGCCAGCCAGGTGCCCCAGAAGGTTTTTTTTTTTAAACACGTATTATTTTTAAGAGGGTAAAATGATAAAGAACTATAAAAAAGATATATCATCAAATTGGCAATTGTGTCCCAAAGGTAAGTAATAATTTTATTATATACCTATTCACCCCAAAGAGGAAATCAAGGCAAGGGAAAGTAATGGTCTTACCTGGAATCGTCCCATCTTAAAAACACCAGTTCCTGAACTAGTTCCCAGGACAGGACCTTCTGTGATTTGAGAAACTGAAACAAGTACATGGAGGAGAAAAAGAACTTAAGTTGACATCTCTTTTTAGTTAGCTTCTTTTCCTTTTGGTCAGAAATACAGCAAAATAAAAGTACCTATGAGGTGAGAAAAATGGTCTGAGGCAAGGAAAATTTCCTTACCTTCTTTTCTCCTTGGGCTTTGTCCAAAAAGGAAAATAGTTATTATTTACTCTCCTTACTAGATACCTTTAGTCTGAAAGATACTGTTTGTGAAATACTGTCAAAGTCTGAAAATTTATCATTAGTCCTCTACTTTTCCTTGTACACATGTACAGATGATATGTTATTGTTTGGAGGAATAAAAGTTACATATAAGCAAAGCAGCTTCAAGGCTTAACTACAACATAAGATATACTATAAAAACTAAGGTTAATGGGTAGTAAGAATTCAATTACTCATTCTTTAACTCAAAGATAAAAATAAATGAAGAGAATTATGAGATTTTACTTAGGATATCAAAGACGCATTTTTAAAATGAAAATCATCTATGACAACTTGGTTTATACAACACTTAGGCAAAAATCTTAGAACAGGAAGTACAAGGTGTCAGAATCACTGATAAACAGTTTTGAACAACTTTCAAGCCACCTAGGTCATCCTTTCTAAGGACAACCACTTGAGGTTTTTTTTCCTAGAGATAATATAGACATATACAAGCATTTTCTTTATTTTATACAACTAGTAAGCTCAATTTTATACAACACTGATTTTGATATTTTTACAATGTATCTTAGCATTCCATATTGATTTCTCATTCTTTTTAATGGCTGCAGTGTTTTATGTCTGTCTGTATGTATGCTATATGTATACAAAGTACCATATTTTAAACAGGCTTCTGTGGATGGACATTTAAGTTTTTCAGAACTTCTTGCTATTATAAGTGTTCTACCAAGTATTTTCTTATGAATCTGTGGAATACCTAAGAATGGATGTGCTGAATCATACCCATTTAAAACTTGGAGACACATTACTAAATTGATCTCTAAAGAGGTTGTGTTAAGTCACTGGTGGCTATTAAACTTCTAAGTTTACCAATGAGAGGTTTAGAAATGCTATCACTTACTAGTCTTTTCTGTGATATGAATACCCACCACTGCCCAGTTTTTCATTTATCTTTGGACATCATGGCTTTTTTTTCCATGCAGAAAGTTTTGAATCTATTATTGCTTCTGTATCAGGGATCAGCAAACTATGATCATGGACCAAATTCAGCCCACAGCTTCTTTCTGTAAATAAATTTTATTAGACTACAGAGCCAAACTCATTCATTTACGTATGGCCTATGCTGTTTTTGGGTTATAATAGGACATTCGAGTAATTGTGACAGAGACTATATGACCAGCAAAGCCTGAAATATACAACTTTCTGGCCTTTTACAGAAAGTTTGTTGATCCTACTTCAGACAGTTAAAAAAAAAAAAAAAAGAAAAGAAAAAGATTTCTTGTATGTTTTTTTACAGCACTATTTTACATTATCATTTTTCATCTTTGACCTATTTGGAATTTATGTTGGTCAAGGCTGGCATCTAAGCTTTCTTCCAGATGGTTGTTCAGTTGTCACAAAGCATTTATTGAAATATCCTAGCGTTTTCTCACTGATTTAAAAGCCCACCTTTTTCATATTTCTTCTTTATAGTTTGTCCATTTCTAAACTTCTCTAGTCTGTTCCAATGATTTTTTTTTAATGTTTATTTATTTTTTGGTGGGTGGGGAGGGGATGCACATGAGCGGGGGAAGGACAGAGACAGAGAGAGACAAGAGGATCCAAAATGGGCTTTTCAATGAAAGCAGAGAGCCTGATGCGGAGCTTGAACTCATGAACTGTGAGATCACGACCTGAGCCGAAATCAGACACTAACCAACTAAGCCACCCAGGTGCCCCTCCATTGATTTTCAAGTCACTTCTTTTAAAATGAGAGTGAATTCAGAATATAATTGCCTTGAAGATAATTTAGAGAGGTTTTAAGTGAAATTCAGAATTTAAGGAAGAAAGAAAGATCTGAGTATTCAGGTAATCTTATTAATAGTTATACAGGGAAACATATGTAGGTGGTAGTGAGGAGAATGGATAAACTACAAAAGGAACAATATTAAGTGTTACACAAAAGCACACTGAATAAATACAGCTCATGTTTAATTATTTTCCCTTTTGAATATAAACGGTTCTAAGAGAAAAGGTGACAGAAAATAGAAGCTTTAAATTTCCTACTTTGTGGGGGGACTGGTGATGCAGTGAAAAGAGATTTACAACAAAATTCAGAAAAGAAGTAGCTGATATGAACTCATGACCAAGAGCATGCTCATAAAAGTTCTCATGGCAATTTTAAGTTGTTACAAAATCTGGAAATATGCTTTGCCAAGAGACTGTGTACAAACACGCCAATTCTAAAGACTCCAGAAATGGAAAAAAATAATGTTTAAACTGATTACAATATATATTTGTATTTCTATCATCCATGCTAGTCAAGCTTATCTCTACCTCTATCTATCTAGTGTCACAAAAGCCAAGAGATTAAGGTAAATTAACTTTTATAAATAGGCCTGAATTTCCTTCTCTCTCTTAGCAAGGGTCTATCCTAGCTAATAACAAAGGGTCTTATTCCGAGAAACTATCATTACCTTTTGCATGCTAATATTACATGTTCCAAATATTAGTATTAAAGTTCCTAAGTTATGAAATACGTAAAATTGTTCTTTAAAACTGTTCCAAATACACCTACATTCTTAAGAATGTCTTTGAGATAGTAAACTCTATAATCAATTATAAAGAGGACTGGAAATGGTATAACATAAGAGGAAGAAGGATGCTTCTCACCATCCTTCTGAGGCGGTGTTCCTGCTTCTGTAACTGCTGCTGGAGCCACCACGGACACAGGCTGCAAAACACATACACACAGATACCACAAAATCTTTAGCTTCAGTCACTCTTAAACTGTTGCCATGCTGCCTTTCCTCTGGTTTTTATAAAGGGCAACAGAAATATAGTATATGTGAAGAAACACTTGTGTCCAACAGAGTTTTTTTTTTTTTTAAGCCTAAAAGTAAGTCTGATGTAAAAAACAAAAACAAAAACAAAGAAATTTTAAGAAAAAATTCTGAGTTGCTTCTATATTGTTGTTTGTTTTTATCCTGGGATACTTAAGAGTATAACTTGGATAATAATAGAAAAAATAGTTTTAATCAGAACATTATTGTATCACAAGCTTAAAAGGAAGAAGTTAACTTTTAAAGCACAGCTTCCTCCAAAGCATAAATACAAAACCCATAGAATTCATCTATGGTATAATTCTAACCAGAGGCAAGACAAGAAAAGTACCTTTCAAATCAATAAAATATTTTCCACAGTTATACCACTGGGTCAGTGTTAATCTTAATCTGCTTTATTTCTGTTTGCTGGAATAAGCAAAGACTCTGAATTAATGCTTTTAACTCTGTAGGTGTTAAAGGTATTAATAGGTTAGAGTATGTTTTAGGAATGTGATATATTAGGATTATGGAAAGATTCTGGCAAAATTTTCAAAACTTACCCCAACTGTAGATGTCACCACAACAGTCTCTGGACTAAGTGTTCTTCTCAATTGAGCATCAAGATCTTCCAGAGGTTGCTGGGACTGAATGAAACAACTACAATAAGTAGAGGTCTTTGGCATATTCAGAAGCACTACATATAGCTCATCTAAATAAGGAATACTCTTTGATGCTTTAGATTGACACAACGTAACATCTGTCTAGTCACTGAATATAAAACTCAATATATTAAATATTAACTTATATTGCTTGAATGATATTTTATGTCAATTTCCCAAGCCTTAGAGAAATTCAGTCATATTTATGTTTTTACAGTTTTGAAGTCTATGTTTGATGTTCCTTAAAGTGATACAAAAGTTTCTACCTGTCCTCTCTTTAAAAATATATTCTGGGGGTGCCTGGGGGACTCAGTTGGTTAAGTATCTGACTCTTGATTACAGCTAAGGTCATGATCTGATGGGTCATGAGACTGAGCCCCACATTATGCTCTGCACTGATAGCACAGAACCTGCTTGGGATTCTGTCTCTTCCTTTCTCTCTCTGCCTCTCACCCTGCTAGTAAATAAACTTAAAATATATATATTCTGAAAAATGTATCAAGATATTTTGGTAGATTAATTTTTTCTTTTTCAGTTTGGTACATCTTTCTGAGAACTTGTCCTTATGAATAAAAGATGGCATTAATGTATTTGATCACTATCAAGGATACTATTCTTTTCTTTAGGTCTTAATCTATACTTCTTATACCCTATAAATGGCAGCAAAAAGGAACTGGAGGTCTGGGCATTCCAACCTGTTAACCAGGTCTTACCACCATTCATCACAAGGCCAGTAACTTTTTACTTTTGATACAGGCCATAATCCCACATCTATTTTGGCTTCTATCACTTATTCTTCTACAGCCTTCATTTATCCTTCTCCCTCTCTATATAGGCATTATCCACTAAACCTCACCTCCTCACATCTTATTTGCTGTTTCTCATCACATTTGAGCCTGAATATGTGTCTGAATACATGTTTTTAATGAGAAAACAGGTGTAAAACCCCTAACTTACAGACTTTCACAATGTATTTTTTCCAAAATGTGGTGACTGATGGAGTGAGTTCTCTTTGGAGTTATTACTCTATCATGGCAAGTTCTTTATATTCTACTGTACAGCTGTAGAAGTGATAAATTCAGACTTCTTGTGTTAGCAATTTATGTTTTTCTTCTATATAATTCTAAAATAAATTCCTGTTTTAGTTTCAATGTTTACTACTTTGCTCACGGCAGAAGCTTTTTCATGGTTATAATGGCTTCATAATAACTACTTTCCTTACGGGACTTCAACTAAATAAATGTGTGGGGTGGTGGGGTAGGGTAGAAAAGGGAAATGATAATTTAAATATTGCAGGCAATTCTGATCACCATTGGGTAGACCCAATGAGCAGATCTGAGTGTGAAACAGGAATCTCACATTCATGTCACTGCTCTCAGTTCCTGTATGAGTAATCTCACGCTAACTAAATTGTGTAGGTTTTGTATTGAAAGATAAAAGACATATTTTTCATGAAACATGACCCTTATATCCATCTATATTTAAGCCAATTACTTTATTTGTTGGTCACTGAAAGAAATGTCAAACATTAGAGAAAAAACTGGTTGACTGAACTCACAGAAAAGGGGCATTATCAGTTATCTTTTCCTAAGGAACTTTCAAAGTTAATTCTGATTACTTGTAATTTTTTACTTCCACAATGGTCTAGAGCCTAATCTCATTCATCAGATGCAATTTCACTATTCTAGAAAACTGTGAATGATAGGAGTTATATTTGTCTGGTAAAATGTAAACCCTGCTATTTTCTTTCTTCATAAAATATGAAAAAATATTAATATCAAATGTGTTCTAGATGACTTGAACAAAAGAACCACGAAGCTTCTTACTTTAAATAAGGCCTGGATCATTAGCTATATACACTGTTTTAAGAGAAAGTTGTTACTAAGTCAAAACTAAAGAGGAGCCAGAAGCCAAGATCATGCAATGGAGAATTTAAATAAGCTTTGTGAAGGAAAAAGTAGGAGCACAAAAAGAAATCTGCCAAGTCTTGGGGCACCTGAGTTAGTGAAGGTCCTGGAAAAGGTGGCAGCTGCTCGCTGGGTGGAGTACCAGCTGGAAGTTCAGTACCCACTGGCAGCACCTACAGACAATGAAGGGAAATTCAAGTCCATGAGAAAGACTATATACTGGCCAGTAAATCAACTAATTCAAATGCAGAAATATAAGAATAAAATATATCTATAGTTAAGGCATGATTGTCATCTGGCTTATATTCTGGTATCTATCTTAAATAAAGGACATTATAACCATGATACTATTATGGGGTTACTACTACATACCAATAAAATGAATAGTAAAATTTAGTGGAAGGTTATTCCCTAGGGAAAACAGAATCAAAGGCTGTATGGACATGAGAGGCACAGTTATTCTTGAGCCACTGTTTTGGTACAGTATCATCAGGCTTTTCCTAAAACAAAGACTTTTCTGAGAAAACAATTCAGAAATAACCAAGGGGCAGGTCTGATAACAAAAGTCATCAGAAATCTAACACTATTAAGCAATTTGTACACAGCCTCTATTACTGGCCGACTATAAGAAGAATTTTACAATCAATGGCAATGCAGAAAGATAAGTGAAGCACAGAATATAGTAGAAAAAACACAGCCTTGTTATTTGGAGAAGATCAGAGAGATTGAAGATAGAAGGAGAGGAAATCCACCATAGCGGAATTGGAAAACACATTTTAGTTAACTTATTCCTAGGATTAGATTCTTTTTCCCTGTATATGAAATTCATGACCAACTTCCAGTTTTTGTACACCCCAAATTGTACAACTGTGGAACTGAAGCAAAGCAGAAAATCTGCTTCATTCTCATTGAAACAAAGATCACTGTAAACTGCTATTACTATGTATAATTGCTAGCAGAAGCATTTAGCTTCCTTTTGGGATACAGATTTCTTTAGCTGGTGCCAATGAGGAAGGAACGTCTGTATTTTACCTGATTATTATATAGCCTTAGAAAATCATGTAATATAATTAACCCCCAAATCTTGCCATATTCCAAAAAAAGGAGGTCTCTTGTGTTCAATGTATATATATCCTAAAATAATTTTCAATTTATTTAATAAACACTTAATGTCTACTATAGGCCAGGCCATCTTTATAACTACATTTCTAATTTGCAAGGCTGAGTTGAAAAAAGGCACTTACGGGGTTGGGGGAAAGAATAATCATATTTATCAAATTATTTCAAAACAAGAATCTTACTGGAGCTTTAGTTAAAGGTGGCTTTGATGGAGCAGTTCCAGCTTTCACTCCTGACGTAGTGGTGACTGGGGCGGACACATAGCTGACTGGGGTGGAAACTTGTCCAGGTGTGACCACTGGTATAACTGACAAACCAGTTGTCCCTAATGGCAAACTTGTTGGTGGTAAGCATGTACTTGTAGTAGAAGTCATGAGCTTGCTTGGTGCAACAGCAGTGGTTGGGATGCCTGGTGCGACAGTGGTCTCTACTACCAGTGATGTCTCCAGTGAGACAGATGCATGTTGGGCTCCAGATGAGCTGTGTTCACTAAAGAGAGACCGCAGCTTTTCCTCTAGAGTCTTTATGTCATCAATTCCAGGAGCCTTGGGCTGTGAGTCAGCATCTATTTCAGGACAGTGAGTGTGGGGCTGGTTGGGAAGTAAAGCTGGTTGAGGCTGACTATGAATTAGTGTCTGCTGCACAGCAGGCACACTGGCAACAGGTTGTACCAAAGGTGGGATACTAGGTACTTGGGGTAATAAAGGTGTAGAAGTAGGTCCTCCTGCTTGAGAAAGGACAGGAGTAGAAGCTATAGCTGATGGGGTGACCAAAGGATGCACCCCACCAGGCTGAGAAACAGAACTAGATAATCCTGCTCCAGGGGAGGAAGATGATGATGCAGACAGGGACAAAGCCAATCCAGTTGTACTGCTATGAGATGTTTTATCTAGTGAGTGTGCACTAACCACCACTGTTTCAGCTAGAGTAGGAGCAGAGGTGCTGCTGCTCAGCTGAAGAGGCAGCTGGGAAGCTATGCTCGGGAATGGAGTGGTGGCAGCAATGGATGTTAACGTGGCTACCCCAGAAGTACTGCCTGTCGCTTGTTGAGATACTACAGGTGGAGGCTTAGCACCTGAGACAGCAGCACTGCCCGCAGCAGAGGCTAACGTTGAAACTGGTATAGATGGCAAAGTGCCTATGCTAGAAACAACACTCCCAGATATAGAAGCCTGAACTGGCTGGGATGTTGTTGATATTGAGACAACTGTAGGTATTGTAATGCTTGAAACCACAGTGGAAAATACTGGTGATTCAGATATAGGAGGTACAGGGAGACCACTTGACGGTATCACACCTGTGCAGGTGGCAACTCCACCAATCCCTTTTTCAGTGGGCACTGGAATCTCAGACTGAATTACTGATGTGGACATGTCATTAAGAGGGCTGCTAGTTGCAGGGGCTGATATTGAAGGTGTGGCTGCTGCTGTGGTTGGGACTGCAGCAATGCTACTCATGGAAGGAGGTACTACTGGAAATGTTGGTCCTGTATGACTGAAGTTGGGAGGTGCTGTATTGGGCCCTTCTGTCATTTGGGCATGTCTGAGTTCAGAAAACGCCTGTTGTAGGCTAAGGGATGAAGCAGAATGAGACAAGTTCATTCCAGCGCCATGGGATGTTGAGGCAGCAACTGCAAAGGAGAATACAAAATTCATAATCAGTCCATTTTAAAAGGGTAGATTCAAAATTGTCCTAACAATCTGTTTTTGGGTTACCAACACTGCCACATACCAACAAGGTTTAAAACTTCTCCCGAGGAAATGACAGGCTTTTTCTAAAACAGCAGAGTAAAAGAGCAGTTTGATGAAAATAAGTTAGCTTGTATGAATAGCTATTTTGAGGGTAAAAGAAAATTTAAAAAAATTTTCAAAAAAGAGAAAAAAGAAAGATAAAAAAAGAGCAACCTCAAAGCATATACAATAGTCCTAAATGGAGAAACAAAACATATTAATGTATCTACGTATTATTTATTACACAAGCTATATCTAGGGTGGCTGTCCTTTCTGGCTCTTGTTCTTTAATCCTCTCTATTCATCCTCTATTTCGCTCCTCCATGTTTGCCTATTGATTATAATCTCAATTTTCTACTCTTCTTTATTGTCTATGTCATCATTTGAATTATTGCTTGATGACCAAGCTTCCAGTATAGCAGAGATGACATGGGATTGATATAGGTTTGTGGTAGAAGCAATTCCTTACCCGTATCTGATATTTCACCAGTGAAAAGTTTTGATTCTCGTAATCGGCTTTCTGGCACAGGACTCACTATAAACCGTCTTCCAGCAGAATGAACAACTTGAGTTAAAGAACTGGTAGGAATGCCTGTAAAAAGAAACCATTTAACTGCATTATCTATATATTGTCACCAACATGAAGCTTTAAGATTTCATTAGTATAAAATTTCTTAGGTCAAAGCTAAAAGCAAACATGGAAAGGAAAGAAATTCACCTATTTGCTGTGGCATAGAAGATGCAGGAATTGGTTGTTTGAATTCTCCTTCCAATTTCTACAACAAACAAAAGTGACCAAATTCATTCTCATACACAATCTTTCCCCCCACCGCCCCTAAACACAATCTTAAAGATTGGGCAAAGCAATTGGCCCCATGCAAAGAGGACATAAATATTTGATAATTTTAGCCATTGATGTAATGTGGTATCATTGAACATGTTGCATGGCAAATTTAACACTATAGCAATATTTTAAATAAACAAAGCTTCACTATGGGAATGCTGAACTTACCTGAGAACCTGCAAAGCCATAGTCATCCTTTCCCTGTAGACTCTCCAATCCCTGGTCACCCTCTGGTTCCACACTGACGTCCTCGCTGAGCATTTCATCAGCTTTTTCAATAATTTCTCGTACTTGATCCACAAAGGACTCTCTCTCTATTGCTAAGATAAAGTCATTGTTCACCTGTAAAAGAAATGTGATGTCAGTCTGATTAGTAGAGTGTTATTCATGTTTTAAGTCATTCCAGTTGCCACTTTTGTAACTTCTGCCCTATCTGCACACCACCTGTACTATTATTCATTGATATGTAAGTTAATTCTTCAACACTTAGGTCCTAGACAAAAATATCTCTAAATCACAGGTTTGGTGTGCTAATTATATTCACGTTGAAATAAATACAGAACTGGCAAAACAGATAACAAAATATTGCACATTTGCTTAGGGCAGTGGTTATTAAAAAAGTACTAAAGCAAAATTTGGAACTCCAAATGCAGACATACCATAATTGTTGCTATCTCCTCAGGATTGTCACCATCTAAATCGAATTTGAATGTAACCATTTTCCGATTATGAGTCTCTAACTGACATTCTACTACCCGGTCCCCTTTATTTGAAACCTAAAAAGAAAAAAAAGAAAAAGTACTTCATATCTAAGCCATATTACATATTATTCCATTACTAAATTTAAGAAAGTAATGCAGATTATCACTTGAACTTAAGCCTCATGCTACCACCATTCCCTGAAGACTTGGTGGTATTTACCTCTTAAACTGGTAGCAAGAAAACGTTAAGAAAATATTGGCCTTTGAGCTATTTCCTCATCTTCCACTGAAGGGTCTGGAAGGAGTGTAAAGTCTCTGTTCTACAAATTAAAACTTTTTCTAAAAGGTAGACAGTGCCTTACCATAAAAATATGGAATTTAACAGTATTATTTGGGTGATTAGAAAATTCTAAACTTTCATAACTATACCTGAGCCTTAGAAATATTTAAATGACATTAGGTAACTATATGAAACTCACACAGTAGCAATACTTACATTCAAAATTCTCAATTTTGGACGTGAGGACTTTTCATGACGAGAGCGACTTCTTACAGATTTTCGATAATGCCGTTTTGTAGTTCTCCCTTCATGCCTTCCACTGGATGATGGGACATTCTCATTGCCATCACTCATTCCTGAAGCAACATCTGAATGTGCACTTCGAAAAATAAAGTTCAGTGTTTAAAGGTTTGATGTTTTGAAGTTTTATACCACTTACCAGTTAAGGAAGGAGAATTTTACTTTTACATACCTGTCTATAGAAGAGACCAAAGTGGTAGGTTGTGCCTGTGCCACTGGAAGTGGCTCTGGAGGAGCAACTTGAGAGACTCCCTGAGTACTCTGTAAATAGAAAGGATAATGGAAATCTTGGCAGTAGTACATTTTATTATTCATCATCTCCAATAAGCTACACTTTTTTTTTCTTATCCCTCCCAAGTCCTAGAAGCACTAAATTTACTAGTAATTCTCAATATTCAGCATCTAAAGACAGTGGTCTTAAAATTCCAAAGGAAGTTTCTAAAGCTAAGTCTCGGTATAGACTGCATGGTGTGACATCAGCCGACATAGCTGCTAGGGAGTGAGAAAGTACAACTTGCATGCAGCCAGCATCTTCCTAGAAGTGTGCAACAGGACAGGCAGAGCAAAGTGCAAAGATGATTCCTATCTTTCTCCTAATAGGGCAAAAATGATTACTGGGAGCACAGCAGGATAAGATACTTTTATGACTGCCATGGCAAGAATTTGTGAAAGGATTAAGAATAATGACTAAAGTACTAGCTAGAGAAGTGAAGTGCTAATAGGGTTAATCTTCTCCAAGGCACACTCACTTCCCAACAGAACAGCCAGTGGCAACAAGGCCCCCACAATGGCATTTCATTCTGCTGGAAGAAAAAGTCATTTAGAAGTTAGTTTGAAAATAGTCTCCACATGAGTTCTAAACAGGGGAACCTTATGTTTCTTCTTTGTCATTTTTATCCCATTGTGTGTGTGTGTTTTATATATATAAACATGCAGTAATTCCATTTACCTCCAGAGCTGCTTGCTGGGAGGATGTAGTGGGGGCTTGTTGTGCTAAACTCACTGCTGGCTGAGACACTTGAACCTGTCCTCCTATACTGCCCACAGGAACCAAAAGGTTTGATTCCACAAAAGGCTGCACCACTGTAGGAAAGTAACCCGGTGTAGCCAGTGCTTCTGTCGGCATGGGAGGGGATAGGACTGTAGAAGGGATGCAAATAGAAGCCACGCTGGAAGTGGGAGCAATATTTGAATCTCCTGGGTATTGTGGTGGCAGTCGAGGTGGGAAGCCCTGTGACAGAAATGAGGAAGGTGAGTTAGTGCAGGTTGGGACATCAAATTAGCAAAACAGCAAGACATGCACAAAAAACCAACCAACCAACCAAACAAACCAACAAAAAACGAAAGCACATAGTAAAGAAGAACAGTAGTAGTCCCATCTCTTTCTAATAATTTAAAGGAGATTTAAAGATGATTCTTGAAATGAAATGGTATACTGGTTTCAATTTAGGGGACGGGACTCTACAACTACACTTTAAATTACTGGTTTTTCTCCTCTTTCAGATTTAAATAGGAGGAACAAACTAATTCCTTCTAGAAAAATATCAGTTTTCTAGCCAATCTAAAGTGGGAGAATGCAAAAACTCTTCAAGGTAATCATTCTAGTCATATCAAGACAGGCTAATCTGAAGCTTTTTATTGGTACCATGTTGGCAACTCTATTTACCTTACCTATAAAAAAAAAAAAGTAGCCTGATGTACTTACTCTCTTATTAGCCATATCTAGCATTTAGTCAGCTTACATCAAATATTGAGAGAACCATCTTCCTCCAAGGAAGTGTCTTGAGAAAAATGGAAATGAATCATTCAACATTACTATCCTATCTTTTCTCTGAATTTTACTGTATTAGCTTCTCTAGTTGAGATCAGCTACACTTTTGTTACTGCTAGTTATTTTGACACTCAACTATTAGGTTTTCAAGTCCTTGATGGTTTACTATTAGAACCAAACCCTCTGGTGCCCTCCTTTTTGCTAGCCAAAACAATACCTGGTATAGAACATCTCCAGAGGGAAGTGGAACCTCAGCAGCTTGTCCAAGGTTAGCTGGTATTCCCATGGACTGAACTGCTGGTTGCAGGAGCTGTGGGTGAACCTGACTTGGCAGCTGAGTCACAGGCTGCAGAAGGGTTGGAAGCTGACTAGGAACCGCAGTTGGTCCCCCTGGGATCGCAGCTGCCGTAGCAGATGAGGCCAAGGTGAGCAGAGGCTGATTAACGCCAGCTGCCATTGTAACGGGAAGGGATGAGAAACCTGTCTGAGCCGCAGACACATGAGGAGTTGATATGGGAATTTGAGAGACAGGATACTGGGGGTGTAAGGAAGTAGAGAGTGGCTGTCCCAGAGGGAGGAAATGAGCACCAGAGTGGACTGGAACAACTGAGGGTTGTGTCGCAACTGGGATCTGAGGTTCGCCTTGGATAGCTGGTACTGGCTGGGAAACTGGAAGCTGGGAAGGTAAAGAAAAACAAAACAGACAGACTTAAAAAAAAAAAAAGAAAAAAAAAAAAAAAAAGAAAAGAAAAAAGCAAGGCTGCCAAAAGCAAGATTTATGTGTTAGCCAAAAAGAAGGAAAAAAAAACCAAAAACCCAAACCTGCATACATTAGTTTAAGTTAATGTGCCACACAAGAATAGGGAAAGGATAACAGGAGACAGAGAGGCTGACAGACCGGCTGTTTCAAATCTTTTGTTGTAGGAAATTTTACTAATGTTTCATCGTTCGACAATAAAAGAAGACACTTCCGAAAGCAGAGTTTGTTCTTTTACAGCTCTATTTAGACATATTTCACATACCCTAATCCATTGGTATATTTGTTGTCACTACATCTATGACTGCTATTATAGTAGTTACTGAAATTCAAATGAAATTCCTTCTTACTGGAATTAGATTTCAATCTGTATTGCTTCTACAATTCTTTATTTTTTTTATTTTTATTTTTTGCTTCTACAATTCTTAAGTCTAACACTGGCCAATGAAAGTAGTCATGTATGAGTACCGTATTTCACTGACTCTAGGATGGAATCATCCCTCTCTACCACCTGGTCATTTTAACCTTTGTGAAACTAAGATGTATCTTACAATTAATGGTGTGTCAGTACTTGGTTACATAACATAATGGTGCATTTGACAACTGACAGTATCTCAGATGCGATGAAATACGACAGAAACAATACATTGTGCCAAAATACAAGGACAACAAGCCCCAACGTTAAAGTTTAAAATAGGTCATCCAGTAGAATATACCTTCAAAAGGGCACTTTTCAAGTGATTCAAAGGACGACTCAGAACAACAGAACATGATTCCATATAAGGGGTTTTTATGACTTACTGTCAGTAGGCAATGAAAGAGGAAAAAAATGCATAAATCTGCATGAAAAATACAGCATAGTTGTAAACCTAGAATAATTAGATATAGCTAACTCAATTCTAGAAAATGTCATAGGTTCAGTTACCAAGCACTGTTACTTAACCCACCAGTTCTAATACTTGTCCAACTGACTTCAGACTGATAAACCTAAAAGTTAAGCATTTTTGGATTGTGAATGCTGTCAGTATGCACCTATTTACATTAACTAATTCATGTGCACAAAAGGAACAATTGTCAATTCATTTTTGTGGTGAAAATAACCAACTTTGGTATTTCAACATTAGAGAAGATAGAAGCCTATCCATGAGAAAATATAAATTACATGGAGATTCCATTTAGCATCTATTTAGAAATGAAGAGCTACCTGTTTTCCAGATGATACTTGAGGCAAGACCTGTGGAGTCTGAGACTGACTGACTGGCTGTGCAGTAGTGGCCTCACTGGAGGTTGATGTCTGTGGAAGTGAATACTGCACTGTCTGTTGAGGAGGGGCAGTCTGCTGTACTCCCTGCTGCTGAAAATGAAGTATAATTATTCAGTTTTGTTTCAAGTCATTAATAGCATGGTTCTAAGGAAGTACGTTTGCCTAAAGCCTTCTGTATCTATAAATGACAATATTAGTAATCAAGACATACACAAACCCAAATTCATCAATTCCCCTTCACACATTTATTTCTTTTTCCTCTGGTGTTCTTTATTTGTGATGGTACCACGAAGAGCAATTAACCAATGTTTCAGAATTTGAGTCACTACTGGTTCTTCACCTATCATCCCCCTTACCCCCACAGTAGGTCATTCACAAAGATCTTTAGATAACACATCCAAATAGGTCCTCTCTCCTCCAGTATCTCCTTCTGGTTTTTCCCATTTTTTTGATATCTGTTCTTACTTTGGTCCTATATTAAGCAAATCCAATCTCTTCCCTTTAAGCTCTTTCTCTCATTGTATTTTTGCAACCGTGTAATTAATTTGCTTGAAGAATAGCTCTGATTACAGCCACAAAATAGAAAAACACTGAATGTGGAATTTTAGCTTTACCATTTACTAGTTGTAATACCTTAGAGACTGCTCATTTTACTGCCAAAAAGATACTTCCTTCTTTGAAAACAAGGACACAATCACTCAATTCAAAGCAGGGCAAAGGAATAAGTGACATTTAGGAATCAACCACATGTTAGGCATTCTGGTTTAATACATCTAAACTTAATGTATGGTACATAATTGTACTCCCAAAACTAAATTTTGTAATAAGTTAATGGCCCCCTCTGGCCTAACAAAAATCTGAACTTCACAAATGACTTTCAAGACTCTCTAATGTCTCTAAGTAATTTAAAATTGTTTTGGTTAACACAAAACAATAGCTGCTTGTAATAAAAATTCTTAGCCAACGTATCAGATCGTTAAGTTAAATGAAATATCCTAACCTCGTTTCTCTAGAGGCAACCACTATCAATGGTTTGGTCATCACCTTTATGGATTTTTTTCTATATATAACTGGTCATTTACACACAATTACATATTGAAATAAAAGCATGTTCATTCTATAAATACAGTTCTCTAACATGCTATTTTCATTTAACTTATCAATGGCATCAATATCCTAATGATGAACATTTTGGTTGATTTTTTTTGATACTTAAAATAATGCTACAACCAGTAGCTTTACGTATGTCCTGGTCTATACAACTAACTAGATACTGCTGGTAAAAAGATATACTATTTGTTTATAAGTATATGTATACATAAAAACTTGAGATTTAACTGACATATAATGATTTAATATAGGTGTATGTTGTGAAATGATCACCAGAAGAAACCTACTTAACATCTATCACCACACACAGTTTTTTTCTTGTAATGAGAACTTTTAAATTTTAAGATCTACTCTTTTAGTAACTTTCAAATGTACAATACCATAGCAATTGTAGTCACTATGCTACACACTGCATTCCCAAGACTTACTTATTTTTATTTGTTTTATATATATTATGATCCTGACCACCTTAATGAACATCCTAGATTTTGTTAGGTGATAATCTGTAAATATTTTTGTTCTCCTGATACTTATTTCTTACTTCGCTCTCACTGTATCAATTAAAATCACCCCCCAAAATGCTGACACACAATGATGACAATAGTCGTGTTTGTTTTTTTCTTGTTTCTGATAATGTATTCTTATTTTAACTTAAATCAGGAACAACTGGCTACTGATTATATAACATTTATTTTCAAAAACTAATAAGATATATATATCCAAATATAAGGCAACTCTGATTATAAAATAATTTTCCATATTTTCACTGAGAAAGGAGAATAAAAAACTAGAGAATCTTTTTGGTCAACTTGAATATATTTTAACTGTAAGGAATTCACACTGAAACGTCTACCATTATCTGAGTCATTAATTTACATCTCTAAATAAGATGGCACATTTACATAAATATATTAACATATATTTACTTACATATATTAACTTATATATTATATATATAAATTATATATTAACATATATAATATAATATATTAATATTGCTCTGCCTCCCTCATTCAAACTCTTCCCACATAATAAACCAGTCTCTTTATCTTCACTGGAGCTATACTACAAAGGCTCTAGTTTTCTGGAGCATAGTATAATACTTTCCCTGTAAGTTGTGTAAAATTTTCAGTGACAAGCATCATAAATAGCATTAGGACAGCTGGATTTTTTTGCTTTTGTCGTAACTTATAGGTTCATATTCATGTAATCTTTGTATTACCTCCTTACAGTGACCTTTGAATAAGTTGTTCACAATGACAATAGAACCTGGAATAGTGAAGTTGCTCCCTTAAGAATAAGGACCAAATCTATATTTAATTTCTTAGCTTTTATTTTAAAACCAGTTCTGTCAGATGTTGTCTATAAACATCTCCAACTACATATACTTATTTTAAGGTCCTTACAAGCACATGTTTTCACCAGTTTTATTTTATTCCATTAACATTTTTTTGCTTATTGTTCAAAATAAAGGAGAGTGAAAGCCCGTAATGTGCAAATATGATAAAAATTTCAATATGTTCATTTCCTTCTTTACTAAGAGAAAGGGAAAAGTTTGAGGAAAAAAATACACCACTTTACAGATGAGCATATGCTTAACTCTCTCTCACTTCTATCAATGCAGAACCAAGCTTACATCAAGATGTGGATTCAATCAACTTTTTTATGAACCTATACCTTTACTTACTTACTTGTGTTCTAGCTAGACTGAACTAAAGGTTTCTGTTCTCACAGTTTTCTACCTTTGTTGTTTTCTACCTTGCTTATACTGACCCCCCCCACCCCCGCCACTTTGGCCTAGAACACTCTTTATTCTTACATGAGTTTAACTCACAATCAGAGTTCAGTTCAAATGCTATCTCTTTCATAAAGCCTTCTTGATATTCCCCTTCCTGCTTGAAAGAGATATAATTTCTCTCCTTTGGTGGCATAATTGGGATGCAGTTAAGTGGTGAGTTGTGGAGTCAGACTACTTGGATTTAAATTCTGTTTCTACCTCTTATAAGCTGTGTAAGCTTGGATAAATTACTCATCTTCTCCAGATCTTACCTTAGCTCTCCCATCTGCACAATGAAAATAATGACAGTATACTTACAGGGTTCATACAAGGATTAAATAAAAATACAGGTAAAATGCTTTGCACATTGTATATAAATCTTAACTATTATGCTTATTTGTTTTGTAGGAGTTGACATATATGTTTACTAGATTACTTAGGCTCTTTGAAAGTAGTCATATCTGATCCATCTTGACCCTCAGTGCCTATCTAGCACATGGTCCTTGGGAGCATGAACTCAGTTAGGAAAACAAAAAATCTGTTTAATTACTGGTGTGTGTGTGTGTGTGTGTGTGTGTGTGTGTGTGTGTAAGAGAGAGAGAGACAGAGAGAGAGAGAGACAGAGAGAGAGAGAGAACTGTTGAGAAATAACAGTTTTATAGACATGTACCATCACTCTGCTTAAAATAAGAGTGAGAGGCACGTATGCCAATTATACCTTAGAGTATTTAGGGAGAAGTGGCACCCCTGGGTAGGCCAGGAATAGATGGTCATCTTTTTGTGCACAATCTCACTGGCTAATAAACAACACTTCAGCCAAATAGGTATTGTTTAGCACAGCAACTTGGAAACATGTTTTGTATAAACCTGCCTCATGAAACCAGTTCAAATAGCCTGTACAGACTATGTACTATCTATTGAATAAGGAAGGGTGCTTGATGGAAAAAATGTTCATGAGCCTCAGTTGAACACAAAGTTAAGAAATACCTGAAGGTTCAATGGAAGAAATAATAATAATAAGAAATAATAATAATAGTAGTAGTATAAAAATTAATCATAAAATAAAATATAAAATTATTATTGGCTCTATTATTATTATTTTACTTATTTATTTATTTATTTATTGAGCTATAAGAGAGTGAGCATGGGTGGGGGAGAGGGGCAGTGGGAGAGAGCAAGAATCTTAAGCAGGCTTCATACTCAGAACCCGACACAGAGCTCGATCCCATGACTATGGGGTCATGACCTTAGCCAAAATCAAGAGTCAGATGCTTAAATGACTGAGACACCCAGGTGCCCCTCTAACAAATTATTAAGTAAGGTGGTTTATGGCATACATGGCAAAGAGCTACTAAGTTTTCTAGTAGGAGGAAGCTATTTTTGGAACCTCATTAAGATACACATACCATTAGAAGGGACTCTTGATCAAAACATGAAAAAAGCAATCCCTTATTGGTTACAGTCCAGAAAAACCCATGGAATAAAGTAAATTTCAGCTAAAGGACATTTCTCTTCTCACTCTAATAAAATTAGAGATATGGTTTCCGAAGGTAGGGTTGGAAACCGACAGTGTAAAAAAATGAAACTCACATCTAAAAATAAACTCCACCCATATAGTACAGAGACAGAGCTTATAACCTTTAAAAAAAAAAAAAATGAAATCCCAGTAGCTGAAACAAATAAATGCAGATTCTTGAGTACCTCTCCAGAATCATAAGTCCCTGTAGAACTTTAATATAGAAAAAAACCCTATTCTAGAAATGTTGAATTCTGGCTTATAATTTTTAGTTCTATCCACTTACTGGCTATGCGACCCTGAAAAAATTAAGTATTCTAGACTGCATATACTTATATAATTTGAGGGCCCAATTTTATGATTCTATTTAAATATCATCCTCTATTTAACATAATTCACAAAATAAAAGTATCTACAAAAAGCATCACTGACACATAAATTTTGATTGTATTACAGCCATATTTAGCTACATTTTTTCCCAGAAGAGTCAACTACCTAAATTCTTTTAACCTGACCGTTTATGGAATTGTCCTCCCTTTACCCCCACATATTTTTCTTACTAATAAACTGAATGGTTTGTTTCACTATCTTCATTTGCTAGTAAGTATACATATTATATGCCCACATATAATATACATAACAAATTCCTTTGGAGAAGGAAGAACAGAGCAAGCACTTAAATTTACTCAGGTTTATTGGTGTTGGCCTGTGTCCAAAGATAAACAAAGTAGGAGTGGAACCTGATAGCACTTCTGCCCTCAAAACAGCTTCATGTAATTTTTAATTTGTATTTTCATTAAAGGTTGTTAATAGAACTGAAATACAATTTGTTAAGGTTGGCAAAAATGTGACTACTCAAATTTAACTGTAATTATATACAGATTCATCTACTTGTCTGAAAGAAAAAGCAGGAGCAAGACAAAGCATATGATTACCAGCCTTTAAATTCTGTAGACAGGGCTGTTTGTTGGTCACCACATAAATGTACGTATAACCAAACTAATCCTGTACAAGGAACAACTAATTTAAACTAGTATCAAATGACTATATGATTACATGCTAGCCTGGAAAGAGATCATCTGTAATAAAAATTAAAAGCTTTGTTTAAAAAAATTAATAGAGGGGTGCCTGGGTGGCTTTGTTGGTTAGGCATCTGACTTCGGCTCAGGTCATGATCTCATAGTTAATGAGTTCGAGCCCCGAGTCGGGCCCTGTGCTGACAGCTTGGAGCCTGGAGTTTGCTTCAGATTCTGTGTCTCCCTCCCTCTCTCTGTCCTTCCCCTATTCATGCTCTGTCTCTTGTTCTCTCTCTCAAAACTAAATAAACATTAAAAATAAAATACAATACAACACAATACAATAAAATATTAATAGAAACAGAAACCAATTTATGACTTGGTAGCTGGGAAAACACACTTCGCAGGGAACTGTCAATGAAATAGTTCATCAGGAAGTTTTTACGACAAATGTGGTGGCTATCAATTTTATTTGAAACAGCTAAAATATTCAATAGTGTCAAAAAAGCCTTATTCCCATGCAAATAATTGCTATTAACTAATATCAGTAATGAACTATACATGTTTAATTTTAGAATTACTAGTTTTGCTGTTGAATACATTAGCACTGTACTATAACCTTTTGAGTTCTATGGACCTTTAGGAATAAACTCCCCAAATCAAAGTTTAAAAATGTTTAAAAAGTTCCTAACGTAGCTGTTCAGTTCTCTCAGCATAAAATCTGATACCCCATCTCACAGATTAGAAATTAATTAAAAAGGAGTATAGCAGTATTAGTCAAATACAATGAAAGCAATAGCAAAATGCTCATAAAAGGATAAGTCACAAATATAAAAAGAAAACTGACATTCTTTGTGTTGTTAGATTATGTGTAGAATCATGTATTTAAGAAGGCAGATAAATATCAGTTAACGATTCTTTTGAATTTCAACATATGTCTAAATTTAGTAGATAATTTAAAAATACATTAAACAAAAGGGAAGATTTTCTAAAATGTTTCTAAAAGAAATGTTATGCCTCTTGATTTTTCTTTCAAGAACATGGCAAACCATTTATTTACGTAAGGAATCTAATTCATGAAAAGATGTTAAGCAGTGTTTTGGTTACTATTAATATATAAAATGTAGCAATGAGTTAGTTGTTCTCACCTGCTGAGAATGTTGTATGGGCAGGGAAGATGGAACCCCTGTTAGGCTACTTGAGGATGGTTGACCCTGGCTTTGCCCCTGTGCCTGAAGGAAAAAAGTGAATACAACAAATTAGCGAAGCCCTATGTAAGTACAGAGAGGTCAGGCTTTTGCAATAAACATTCAAACTCCTGAGAGTTTGCTTGAGCAAAATGAAACATTAGCTTGATTAAGTATGTATGGGAGACCACTGGGGCATCTTTTGTAAGAAAGGGTTAGAGACAGATTATATCACAGAATGTATCCTGATCCCACGCAAAAACCACTAGTGGTTAAAACCTAACTTACTACTGCTGTGTTTGGGCTATAATTTTAGCTGACCAAAATAGTAAAATTCATAATAAAATTGTTACTGAAAGTATAATAATCAGGAAAAAGTAGCATGACTACCAATGTGAAATAACCCTGTATTGGAATAATTAAAGACAAAGGGTATTTGAGAGTGCTAATTTGGTTCCTTTTGCTACTTCTTATAGTGCTAGGGTGACTTTTACTAAAAATGTAAAAAACTTGTCATTGTCACTAACCTAGAGTAATGGTTGTCACGCAGAAGTGATTTTGCCCTTCCAGGGATCATTTGTCAGTATCTAGAGACATTTTTGGTTGTCACAACTGGGGGAGGTGGTTTCTACAGGCATGTACTAGTTAGAAGCCAAGGATGCTGCTAAACATCCTACAATGCACAGAACCACGACCTACAACAAAGAATCATCCAACCTAAACCATCAAGTGTTGAATTTGAGAAACCCTGACCTAGAAGTCTAAGTTAAAATAATTGAGAAAGTGAGAAATGAATGCAGGATTTCTTACGTAGGTAAGTTAAGGAAATGAAAAGGCCCACAAACTTTGGTGTTCCATTTCAGTTTAGAGGGGTTTCTTTGAAGCTTACTTGGATTTGACACATGTCACTGCATCTTAACCACTATTAAGTATTCATTCTTTCTGCAGTATGTAAATTTACTGCCTGATGGCTTACTTTGGAAAGTTTAAAGAAGAATGGCTGGCAGTGTGTTAAGATTTATAATACAGGCTGACAAGCAGTGCATTAATGTGAGCACACAGTGAGTACACTGCATGCCGATGCAACGTAATTTTCATTTCTGGATCTTCTTGCTTCCTAGAACTATTCTAAATAACTGATACTTTATGTACACTTTTGGGATTGTTTATGCCCCTTATGAGTGAAGAACACAGGAAGAAAGTATCAAGAACATACAGTATTTTATAAGAGTGGAATATTTAAAAGATCCAAGCAATGCCTTGAATATATAATTGGAAAGTCTCCTATATAGATTTTATAAGACTTATACATTTGATAAAATATATCAAAGGAATATATGACAGTTAATACTGACTCCACTTGAATTCTGTTATGCCCATTACTTTGTCTTTATTTGCGAGAGTACATATGCCCATACCCATAAATAACAAAATTTAATTTGTTGAGGAAAAAACCAAGGCCTGAGATATCTGTTTCTCAGCTTGCAACATCTATCACAAATTCTTAAAAACAAAAAAAAAAATCCTACCACCCACACTAGATTACAATTTTGTTGCTAAAAATTAGAATCAATTTTATGGATTAGCATTTTATTTGGACATATAATACACAGTGACTTGTTCAAATGATGCCATTTTAAAAGGCATTTTCATTTGTTCCTAAATTCTTAAGATGTTTCTTTTCTCTTTTAAGATTCCTCCAAACTAATCAAAATTTTGTGTATTCTTAATACTCTTTAAAAAACTCCCTATTTTCCATTCTTTTCATTTTACAGAAAAAAAACCTATTAAAAAAAAAAAAACCCAAAAACTAGCCATGTTTGTTTCTAGGGAGAGAGAAATACTTCATATTAATATTTATAAATAATCAACGATGAGTCAACTTTACATGATAGACAGTTACATTCTCACTACAAATTGAAATTATTCTACATATGGATAGAAGTAACTGATTTTGACGAGTGACTAAAGTTCTAGTTTTTGTGTTCTCTTTTTCAAGGGTTTGCACATATTATAGGTAAATGAGGCAGCTTCTCTCTCATATTTTGTTCTTATATACAAGTAGTTTATAATCCCCCCAAAAGGAGAAATACTAATATTACGAATAAAATTAAAAATAATCCACATAAATGGAAAGGAGGGATAGAAAACTTAAATGTAATGATGCATAGTAGGGTAGTTTAAAAGAATCGTGGAAGTTTTCCTATAACCTGTGGATGGAGTGCAGATCCTCCTGAAGAAAATGAGGCAGATAAAACCTGCTGAGATGTGGTTCCTTGGGGGAAACAGAAGAAAAGTGGGGATTCTTGTAACACTGTCTGAGGCAGATGGATAAAGGGTAATGAGACGTCAGAGCCAAAAGGTGCAGCTGCTCCCCCTGTAGGGGGAGGTGATTGAAAATCACTGGGGTCTGAAGAAGTAATTTGTGAGGAATCACTGGAATATTCTGGGCTTCCTATTGGCCAGTTCTGTCCGATAGGCTCTACCACAGAAACGGTCAATTCTGGGGCATGGTAATTACGCTGTTCTTCAGTCACAGGCTGTAGGCGGCCATGTAATCCAACTGATTGAGGAGGTGGTTCTTCCTGATTGAAGTCCACTGCAACCTGTCGATTTCGGTAAACACGCTGAGGCAAGACTCCTCCTCCTTCTCCCGAAGAGGAGCTTGGAGTGTGAACATGAAACTCAAATACACAATTGCTTCTGCTCTCATTGTTATGAGTTAACACAGCGGGCGCAGAATGAGGAACAAAGACAGGGTGAAATTTCAAACGTGTAGCATCAGTACTGATAGGTGCAGAAATACTAGAGAGGGGAGATCCTGGACTCAATCCAGAATCTAATCTTAAATTCTGAAGGTGTCCTACCAGGAAAGCCTGTCCAGATGGAAATTCAAAGACAGAACTTGAGGTAGGGCCCCCTGGTACTGGCTTCTGTTCAGGTATCTGTTTCATAGGACTTGACAGTACTGGTGAGTTGTATGGAATACCCTCATACTGTTCTGTCACCTGGGCCTGGTAAGCTAGATACACTGGTTCCTGAGGAATAAAATAGTGAGCTTCTTCTGGAAGTACTAGTCCAGGTCTATAGTCACCGTGAACTTGAGTTGGTTCAAACATAGGATGGACCTGTATCTCACTTGGCTCTCCAGTTATTCTACTGGCTGTAGTGCCCAACATAACTACGGCCTCTGGTGTCCAGTTAGTTGGGCTGCCACCAGGTGGAAGAAGATTTTGGCCAACAGTCCTCAGCAGGGGTTGGAAGTGGCGAGTTTGGGCTTCCAAGAAGGAGGTGCTCTTACGCCGCTGGGAAATGGCCACCTTCGGTGGACAGGTGGGAGGTGGTGAAAAAGAAACTGGACGTTCATGAATAGTTGGGAAAAATATCTGTGATTCTGGGTATGTTGGGGTCCCCCCACACGGATGCGCCATGGACTGAGGCTGTATCAACATGAATAAGACAAGTAATTCATACATTCATATGTGAAATTACATTAGACATGCAAAACTGGGTAGCTCTGTGTAACCCTATGAAACGGTTACACAAAATTTATAATTAATAAAGAAATAACAATGCTTTTGGAAATTATGTGCATAGTAAAAATCCATTAAATACATCCAGGGTCAATAAAGTTATTCTGTGGGATTCTTTGCGTTAGATAAGAGCTGCTTTTCCACAACATCTTCTCTCTAAGGAAATGGAAGAATTTTCTAAGTGTTTATTCTGTTTTTACCCCCAATTAATATTCTCACTCTTAAGACTTAATGTATATTTAAATCAGTGGAAAAAGAATTAAAATAGTAAGAGTTAAGGGAAGATAGTAAGCTCAACATTTTTAAGATATAAGAAAGGTACTTCACTTTAATCTGCTATACAAAGTTTTCCTATATTCTATATTATTATCCTGTGCTGTTAGAGGCTTCAGTGTTATTATCAACTAACAGTATGTCATCTAACTAGAAATCAAAAGAAGTATTTTTGGTGGACAGTAAAAGACACACTACTGACTACTGACAGAAATACCTTCCCCCCTATCTATCTTAAACTAGATGCAGTTAATTTTACTACATGAAACATGTTACAGATGTCAAATTGCTGAACGTCCACTTCTCTGATCCTAGTTAAGGGGTGAATAATTTAGTGTTCAAATCAAGTGAAAAGGATAATATAAATAACAGACTTAACAGCACTTTTTTATTCACATAGGCAGTTACAGTCATAAGACTCTATAATTTTAGAATCCTACCTAGCCAAATGCAAACAGTGTACACTGTAATAATTCACTTTTATGGACTCTTCTTAAAAAGAGTAGATTAATTTCATTCTTTCAGTAGGGATAGTCCCCATCAAGTTAGCAAAATGGCTCAACTGTTGCTTCTTCACAACAGCTAAAAGAGGGCTTCTATTTCAGACCAGAATGCTTCATTTTACTGTTTATTCAAGGAGTATCCCAAAGCCATAACATATGTATGGCTAATCATTCTCCTAAGTACAAATCTGAATATTTTGATATTGCTAGATCAGAATGTTAACTATATTCTCTATCTGGAAAAGCAGCAGCAAGGTCCCACAGTGTTTAACACAACTTTAAGAGACAGATCTTTTATAGATACCAATGGGGCCAAAGAAAATCTTATATACTACATGTGTATCTAATGTATTCACTAGGGTCACAGCAGCTCTTTCTGCCCATGAGTCCTGTTTTTGTGCTTTAATAAAACTACCATTTTTGCACCCTCCAAAAAATAATGTATTCATTAGGGTCAAGATCCCACCTTGTTTGATCAATCTAAGAGACAAATTTCCACGAGGGAACATATGTTTTAGTTTGCCAACACCATCACTTTAAACTGCTAAGAATTAAAAGCAACTTTCAGTCTTCAATTACTCTTTGCTATGGGGGAAAAAATGGACTCATTCAGCTTCATTAGTGTCTCTTTAGAATGACGTGAAGAGAAAATGTATTTGAGTTACTTTTTTGATAAAGAGAAAACTGCTTTTGGTTAAATCAATGAATTTAAAATGAAGTAATACATATTCTTTATATTAATATGTGAAAATGCAAGGATTCGTATAGGTCAGTTAGGGATAGGAGAATATAATAAAAACTAAATTTTATTGTGTACACATTGATATGTGTCCAGGGCACTATAAGCATTCTCTCTCATTACCTCCTTGCTTTTTCCCCCCCTTAAAGCCTGTAACAAAAAAGTTTCCTATAGGAAGAACTGGTATCCTGAAAGCGTAAGTGTAGTCCTTTTTATTTATCGAATTTTTATTAAAATTCTTGATGCCTGGATGTATTCATTGGTAATAAATTTTCATTTGTCAGGAAGTTTACAGTTACATACAGTACTGACAAAGAGGGAAGGCAGGCTGGAGCGTCGGTGCTTGCGCTGAGAGGCAGAGTGCATAGGCAGGACACTCTCCAATGCTTTAGAAAGCTTTTCGGCAAAAGTTTCCTCAGGGGCAATCCGAAGGAGGGAAGGAGAAAGAGGTGCAGACAGCACTGGTGGTGGGGTGGAAGGAGCACTGGGAGAGATGCGGGACAGAGAGGGAACAGCAGAAAGATGGGGAACACAAACCGACATGCTACGGCCACGACGAGGCTAAACAGAAAACAAACACACACATGAAAAACACAATACTTTGAAAAAAAAAAATAACCAAATGTACAATGATAATAGGGCATAGCTGACCTAAAGAACTGTCCATCCTCCCCCAATCCAGCAAATCCAATTTTTTTTTGGAGAGGCATAATTCCACAAAGCACACCTGGCAGATCACAACTATGCTCTCTACACTGTTGGCCATGTACAGGCTTTTTATGAACCACCATGATAATGATCAATTATCTTCCTAATATTCTGAAATTACATCAATTGTTATGAATGTATGAATAAGAAGAGCCAACTGACTGAGGTAGTAGAATAGATAGGGAATACAATGAATACTGGCTTACAGTTTTTTTTTAAACTTACTAAGATTAAGAAAGAATTAATTCTATTAGTTTAATGTACATTATAATGTGTAGAAGACTTTAAGACTGGATTACTTTGCCGGAACTCTGGAAATTTCAGAGGTTTCTCAGTTCTATTTAGAAGGGATCAGACTAAAAAAAATGTTGTCTCAGAGTATTTTATTTATTACATTTCCTATCTTTATCTGTAAAGAGTAAAAACTCATTTTCTAACAGGAAAAGCATTAGTTTTCTAGAAGTAATTCACAACATAGACACATTCTATAGTTTTACCAAAGTAGTCAATGGAAAAATACCTTAAATGTGAGTCTCTGAAGAGTAAAACTTTAAATAAGAGTTTTCTGGCGTATCAGAGATTCAACTTAGGTTTATAAAGTTTGAAGTGTCTCAACATAAAAACTTTAATACAGCTAAAAAGGAGTATGCCTAATACTGTTAAAGTTGTCCTGAGCAAGTTTGTCATTTCCCGTTAGGTATTGTGAACTGTATAGTTGATTGTGTTTTCTTTTCCAAAACTGGCTGCACAGAATGCTTTGAACGAAATTTGTGGCCTACCAGTAGTAAGTACTTAAGCATCATCATACTTATCATACTTAGTTCATTCCTGGTTCTATTTTTTTTTCCACCCTTGTTTCCCTTTTATTCTAATTTTTTTATTGCACATATAAGTGATATATTATTGTAAGCCATAGTAAATTCTTTCTGCATTAAGAAAGAAAAAGAATCATAAGATTTAAAAAATCCTCAATATTTGATGACTCTTCATGATATACCTCCACAGAATACTGTCATTAAAAGGCAAGGCTGTCATTAACAGTCTGCTTTTAGAGCATCAATAAATAAATATAACTATCTTTGTGGCTCAAATATTTAAAATCATAAATGATCATTCTATTTCCTTTTCTAAAATAGAGACGCCTAACGTTCATTACCCTGTGATGAGGGAAGCAAAGAGATTAAAAATAGTTAAAAAGAAATCTAGTTATGATGATCCACAAAAAATCAACCAGAACAAGAGTAGAAACGAACAAGAAATGCTGACAAATAATATTTGTCAGAACACGGAAATACATCTATATAGTCTCTGTAAATTCTTCTACCCTACTTAATTATTTTAAAAGGTCAGAAAAGTAGAAAACATTAGTGTATTAGTCGTTTTCTTTGCGTTACTGTGGCCATTCATCTTGAGACTTAGCCAATGCAGGACTCATGAATGGACTCTGAAACATACAAACGTCTTTTATTCCAAGCCGTAGGACAAAAGAGCAGAGCAAGCAGAAGTATTTTCTTAACAGAGAAAGATTTTCATTTAATGTCGAGCAAAAGTTCCACAAAATTCTGATTTAAAAGCTTTCTGAGAAAGAGAAAAAAAATCTGTCTAAAGATCTCACTACACAAGTGCTATACAGTGACCAGTTATTCTCTTAATTCCTTCCTGAAGCAGATGATGTACTTTATTTAGCACTGAAGACTTCACAGAGGGTCAAAAAAAGAAATGGGGTATTACCTGATACCTATTTTAACACTTTCTATATGAAAAGCAAGAGTGGCTAATGTAAAATATGGGGCAGTGTGTGTGTATCTGTGTTTACATAGATGCATAAAATATTTCAGGAAATAATCTCCATAAGTGGATTCTGAAAATAAATCTGTAATAAAACCATACCAAATAAAGAGAAAAAGCAAATGAACGTATACTGGGGAAGGAATTTGTGTCCAACACAGACTTTAAGGCAGGAACACGCATAGCAACTGATGGTTAACTGAACACAAGCGCTAAATTAAATGGTCATACAAATAAAGGATTTCTTCACTCTAAAGTACTCACATGCAGCATTCTAATGGTTTGAATGTCTTACCTGTGTTTTATACAATAAGAAATCTTATAAAAGATGCTTAGTAATTCTTTTAGTAAGTAAGCTTTTGAAAAACACTCCACACACCCACCCTCAAATCATTTGTATGTCCAACTTATGCTGATTTGAACAGTTTCAACTCTAAAGTGCTAAAGAGGGCATTATCTTTAATCAAATACAGATTAGTCTAAATCTTGTACATAGTTTCTTCACCTAGGAAGTTTAGCTGATTCTCATACATTAATGTTTATGTTCTAGCCTAACTGAACTACTCCAATTGTACTCTATAATAAACCTATTTCCTTTAGAAACATACCATCTATATTATCTACTTCAAACTCATGCTATTACTTGGATAGCAGAAAGAATCTGAAATTAACATATTACATCTATTGGCCCTCATTATAGGCTTACACTCTCTCATGCAGTTACTTACCATACTTGAGGATGGATATACCCCATGAGGCTGAGATTGTGCTTGGACAACAGAAGCTGTATGCCCTGGGATTGTGCCAGTAGAATGTGCCTGTTCATGTTGGGACCCATATGAAACTGTCTGTTGGCTGCTCACTCGAGATTCTGTGAAGACAGAAGATCCTTGACCACTGTCAACCGTCCCGTCAGCTGAGGGAGAAATAAATTGCCAAAAAACACAGAGAGACATACATCACAAAAAGGAGGTTTATATTTTCCCATCACAAACCCATTACTCTAGGATTAGTTTTTTCTTTGTAAAGACCTGAACTAAATAAAAAATGAA
Organism: Panthera uncia; assembly: GCF_023721935.1. Taxonomy (NCBI): domain Eukaryota; kingdom Metazoa; phylum Chordata; class Mammalia; order Carnivora; family Felidae; genus Panthera; species Panthera uncia. The sequence goes on from NC_064809.1 coordinate 36,081,200, forward strand.
TACTAGTTATTTTACTAAGTAGATTTCTATGCTTAAAAACATGAAGGATCCATATGGAAAAAAGTTTTAATGTCTTTAAAAAAAAAAAAACTGCATGGCTGTCATAGAATCTTATTACCTGAAGAATAAGGGAACTAAAATGGAATGCTATTAGTCAGCCATAGGTTTGATGTAGCTTTCAAAGTCTTAACTTTGGAGAGCAGTGCATTCTTAGTATTAAGGAGGTAGTTCAATCAAAAACTAAGAGGTGCATTAGTTTCTAGTCTACATGTTATTCAGCTTTGCTAAAAAAGCTGAACCAGATTAATGGATTCAATTACAAATAGCTAAGATAAATTTATTCATTTTTCATTATTAGTTATATTTCATTTTATTCATTTATTTTTGCAGATGTAAGTTTTAAAAAAAGTTTTTATTTAAATTCCAGTTAGCATACAGTGTAATATTAGTTTCATAATTACATTTTATTTTAAGGAATTGTGAAAAGTAGAAATCTATAAACTGGAACTTCTAAGATGTTGGAACCTGTAAAATTATTTTATATCTTTCTTTCTTTTTAATGTTTATTTATTTTTGAGACAGAAGGAGACAGAGCGCGAGCTGGGGAGGGGCAGAGAGAGAGGAAGACAAGAATCTGAAACAGGCTCCAGGCTCTGAGCTGTCAGCACAGAGCTCGATGCAGGGCTTGAACCCACAACCGTGAGATCATGACCTGAGCCGAAGTCGGATGCTTAACTGACTGAACCACCCAGGAGCCCCAAATTATTTTATATCCTAATCACATTTCCTTACTGTCCTGTCCTAGTCTGTTAGTGGTAATTACTTCAAATTTCTTATTATATATTGGCTTCATGATTCAAACCAAGAGGCCAGTGAAAAATGATGAGTAAAAAGATGAAAAATCACTTAGGAGTATCCTTAGCATACTTGTCCACTTCCCAAAATACTTACATAACACAGATATACTAGTTTGTTGGTACTGTAGTTGTTGATGTTGATCTGCCTCAGGTTCTTCAGGTTCTACTTGTGTAGAAACTGAAGCTGATGTGGTAGAAGCAGGAGGCATGCCAGTACTAGCAGATGGGATCTGTTTGACTCCTGCCTGGGAAGTACTTGATTGTTGTTCTACCTGGTGTTTCTGATTGATCTCTTCCTGCTTTCTTTTTTCTTGTTCCTCCCGTACCAACTGCCGTTGTTCTCGTTTTCTCTTAATTAATGATACTCTATCTTTGATGGCTTTTGCCATGGTCTTGTGATCACCTTCACAGACATACCCAGACTCTACCTACAGGATAAAGGAGTGTGTTAGGAAGCAGTACAATATCAAAAGAAAGCAAACCAAATATAAAACAAAAGAAGCAGGTGTGGGGAAAAAAGTAGGAAGAAGGGGGAAGAGAAAGACCTCTCTAAGGACTGGTCTTAACCAAATTGTGAAATTATTGGTCTGCATTATGCATTTCTCCACCATTTTTATAGATACTCATAGGGTGGGTGCCATCATCTTTGTAGAAACTCTCAGGGTGGGTGTACCTTCACTCCTAATAACAACAAAACAATGGGGAACCTAAAACCAAAGGTTTTAAACCAAATAAGGCTTATTTTATTCTAGTCACTCGATTTCCCCACTCACATTAACTATTAATATTAATCTGTCTTGTTTTAAACTTTGTTTCACTAGGCAACAACTTAACCAGAAACAACCATGGTAAATACATGAAAGTTACAAAAAAAAAACAAATAAAAACACAAATCTCTAATGGTATAAAAAACTAACAATTAAAATAAATATCTCTTTCATACCTGACCCTTTCTATTGAATGGTTCTTATAAATTCTAGTAGAGATATTCTAGGAGTATCTCTTTATATTCACTATTTTAGGCACTATGGCAACCCTAAAATTGGTGAAGTGTTTCATTTCTGAAAAGTTATATTTTAGACATAATTCAAAAAGTGATTGATCAAAGGCTGCCTACTAAAAATTGATCTTGAAAACTCCCTCAAGTAAAAACAATTCACAGTGTATTTATAGAGTTTATCCCAATAACTGATCAGTATTTATGTATTTAGAAAATATAAATTGTCATTTGAACTCTATAGGTTTATCTAGATTAGGAGTCATTTGACCTTACAGTCTTTCACATTACTTCAGAATACATTTTAGACCCATCCATCCATCCTTATATATCTACATCTATTTATCTTTTCCTTAAATAAAAATAACTTTGGGGCCATTAATCAATACAATTTTGTATCAATGAGATCTGCCATCCACACTGCTTCATAAACTTTTTTGCTCAATAATACCAATATTTGTAAGTCTGTATCAATTTTTAAATAGCAGATCAGTGCTAATTTACCATTTCTTGAGCAACGTCTTCTGGCACATCTCTTTCCAAGTCAAAGGAAAACTCAATAGCTTCATTGTCTTTGTATTTTCCCTTTAGTTTCTTAATATCTTCAATACGTAGCCATAATTTAATGGCTATCTTTTCTCCATCATCTTCTTCTGCTAATTCTACCCGTACCCCTGTTTCCTCCTGGAAGAAGGCATGGTTCAAAAGGTCTTTGATAGAATATCTACCAAAGAGAGGGAAGTGAAACAAAAACAAAACACCATTAAATTTAAAACATAATTTTCAAGTGTGGCTGATTATTGTCATGCTTGGAATAATAAAAAAGGACTATTAAAAAAAAAACAAAGATTTTATAACTCATTTCTACATTGCTCCGTGTAAATAGTGATTACAGTTTTGATCTCAAGTTACAGAACATCAGAACAGTCTCATTTATAAATAAAAGTTGAAAGTGATACTTTTTAATCGAAGTGATCTAATCTCATATTAGTTAACAATGTACTAGTAACAGCAAATAATACACAGAATATGATAGCTTCAAAATACCACATAGTTTACGTAGAAATTTACAGTTAACAAAAATTCCTCATATGTTAATTTATAGTTAACAAAATCTCCTCATCTAATCCTTCACCAACAGCCAGTAAGGTATTATTTTGATTTTTAGGAAATGGAGGCTCAGAGAGGATGAAAATCTTCTCATAGTTAGAAGGCTTAATGGTTGAATCAAAATTTGAAAATAGGTTTTTTGATTTCTAGTTCTTTACCTTCTACTACAACTTTATTTACCCCAATAAATTCAATTCCTTGTTCAACAATTTGTGTACTAGGCAAAAAGTCTGATTGTGGAATAATCTTCTTTAGATAAATGGTTTCAAAATACCAGTAATCTAGTAAACTGTATCATCCAGAAAAGAAATAGCAATATGTTTTAAGACTGGAAACAAATACTCCTTTGTTTATAGTAAAAAAAAAAGTTCTTAGAAGATTAAGGACTCCCCTTTCCAAACACTGTATATAAAATTAGAAACCCAAACTAAATTTCTATTGGACAGTCTTAAAGATCATGATGTTAAGCTCTTCCAAATAACAGAGTTATGAAAAGAGAATGAGACTGGAGAAGTGAAGATACTGAATTCTTTAATTTGGATGATATACCTGATTGCTCTCATTCTTAAGGAGATAGATTATACTCAACTTACAATTTATATTTGTACTGGCTGGTCTTCTTTTTCTTTTTTGGAAGGTGAGTGGGGATGGTGAGGGTAGATTATTTTTCATAAACAGACACTGGCTCTTTGCCATGCCTGACGGGTTATGAATCAGCTGTATGATGTATCAGATACTTGCCGCTCCTCTGAGAAAAGTCCTGTTAGTACAAATGACTAAGCCAGATCTCCTCCTAGCTTTGGGCAAACTTGTCTCTTTTTACTGAAAGGAATTTTGATGTTTTGCTCTTCAATTCTGGCAGAATGACAGCAAATCAAGACCTGTATAGTTGAGCTGATTTCCAAGAGCCAAGATTTTATTTCACCTTTTAGAATTCAATGGGTAAAGAACTAACAAACAGATCTGCTGGTTAGAAAGAGATTGAACCCTATTGAGTTTTATAAATTACGCTGACGCTACAGGTTAAGTAGTTGTATCTGAATGTAGCAGCTATGTTTAAGATGGTTCTGGTTCACTTAAACCCTATGACACTACATTTTCACAACATTTCCGTATATCAAGTCTCAATATGACCTTAAATGGACAGAAGTCTACTTTTTAAAGATTTTTAAACATTTTTATTTTTTAAAGTAATCTCTATACCCAATGTGGGGCTTGAACTCACTGAGATCAAGAGTAACATGCTCTACCAAATAAGCCAACCAGGCAGCCCCAGAATGCTAATTTTAAAGATATTCCATGACATAAATAGAGAAATTAATCACAAGTGAAATATTAAATACACTTTAGATTGAGTATTGTATTCAGACATATCATTACATTTTATGTTTTTATGCAATACCTAAGTTAAAAGTGGCAACTTACCTTTCATCTTTGTTTTGCCTTATGCATCCTTCAATAATTTCCTTCACTTCAGGAATTGCTACTTTGTCAAAACTGGCAGGCTTCACTCCCTGAGAAACATAAAAATAGCAACAGAAACATTTAATAATGGCAGGGTCTTTGAACTTTGATTTTGAATTGCCTCTTAAGCTTTTATTAGATTGCCTTCTTACCATCCTGGCTTTTTTCTGATTTGCCTGCAGGAGCTGGTCCATTGCAGGGTCAGAGCTAAGTAGAGGCAATTTAACCACGGCAAGAAAACAAGAAGAGTCAGATAGTGGGGTTTCTTATTTCCATAGCCTCTATATGTGGCTAGGGAAAAATTTAGGCTACTGTCAACATCTTCGGCTGTGTTTCAGGTAAAGGAAGTTATTGGCTAAAAAGAAGGCCAAATGCTCTAACTGGTTAGATCTTTTGTTCAGCCTTGTTCCCTAACACATTAATCAACATAGTATTTAACTACTTTGAACAGTGAATCCACGAATGGGCATGAATTCACATGCTTAGTTTGGCAGGTATTCTATTATCACAGTACTCTGCAACAAACTCAGTGAGTACAGGAGTTAAGGATTTGGATTGTTTTGGCATGATAACAGAAGAGCAAATTGTCTGGTACATATGAAACATAAAATGAAAAGTGATATATCAGATCCATATAAAAGACAAGATTTCTAACTATTTTCAGAAGAAAACTCACTACTATTATATGTAATACTATATAGTATCCTAGTGGTATTTTAGAATCTTCATAAAATGTAAATTGTTTGCAAATAAAAATTTCAGCAATGTATAGAAAATATACATAAGATGTAAGAATAACAAAATACTGAGAGGTGATATGGAGAAAATCACCTCATTTGCTATTCCCACCTTATCTAAGCAACCACGTGGATTGAAGTAGCTGCACTGATATACTGTCCAAGTGGCACATAAACACATAAAACACAGGGAATAGGAATATAGAAATAGAAGGGAGAGGTCCTCGAAAAGTTAGAATAAAGTATATAAATTTTAATCATCTATAGTCTCAGTGACAAGATCAATTAAAACAAAATTAGTGAAAATAATCTGACAAATCACAGAAATGCATGGATTATAATAACATGTATCAAGGATCAACTCTAATTCTCATCAGTTATTCAACTGTGTTATTCAAACTCCTGATCTGGAGGATTCTACCTCTAGGGCTAACTTTCCACAGCAAGGAACTGTCAGTAGGACTGACCCTAAAGTTAAACCCATGTATTTAAAAGGTTCATTTTTTTTTTTAATAAATTTTTTTAAGTTTATTTATTTTGAGAGAGACAACGACAGCATAAGTGGGGGAGGGGCAGAGAGAGAGGGAGACAGAGAATCCCAAGCAGGCTCTGCACTGTCAGCATGGAGCCCAACATGGGGCTCGAACTCACCAAACTGCGAGATCATGATCTGAACCCAAATCAAGAGTCAGACATTTAACTGACTGAGCCACCCAGGCGCCCCTAAAAGGTTCATTTCTTTTTTTTATTTTTTGACAGAGAGAGAGCAAGTGTGAGCAGGGGAGGGGCAGAGAGAGAGGGAGACACAGAATCCAAAGCAGGCTCTGAGTGGCCAGCACAGAGCCCGACACGGGGCTCGAAACCCGTGAACTGTGAGATTCACGACCTGGGCTGACGTTGTTAACTGAGCCACCAAGGTGCCCCAAAAAGGTTCATTTCTAAGTAATGACTACAAAGATCACTATTTTATTTTCCCTAATTTTCTTATTTTTCAAATCCAGGTAAGTTTTCCCAACTTGTCTTTGCCTTCATATAATAATTCAAATAAGAGTAAGAAAAATAATGCTGCTGAAGCAAAAGGTTGCTGGTATGGTATTTCAAACTAAAGGGCTTAAGAAAATGGGAACTATTTTGAGAAAAAAAAAAAAAAAAAAAGGATGATGCTCCCTGAAAGTTCTCTGGTAGTGGAAACACTGGAGATTTTGTGTTATATTTGTTTTTAATGTTCTACAACAAACATGTAAAACTATAAAAGCAAACCTTAAAGATGTTATTTATAAATATAATGGGAAGAACAATCTAAAATACTGTATATCAAGTTTGTAGAACATTTACTATCAGCAGAAAATTGTCTAAAAGAATGTTCTTTGGTAAAACTGGACACTAATACATACTTGGCCTTTGCATGTAAAGTCAATTCAAATATTACAGGAAAGTGGTCAAAGAGAATACAGATATAATTAGGAAAAATGCTTCTTATTCCATTATATATTTTAGGGGAATGTACTTTGGCCTCCTGACAGTAAAAACTCTACATATTAATAAAACACACATATATTGATTATATTAAAGTTCTGTTCCAATTTAGCACAGGCATATTGGAATGATGATTTCAGATTCCTCATCTAGCAAATGGGGACAGTACCTGTTCAACTTGCCAACCTACATTCACGGCAGCTAGAATCAAATGTGGTATCTAGATTGCAAGCTCTTTGAATTACTAAGTTTGCTGACCTAAAGTCCCTTTTGAATTCAGAGGCAATCACGAAAGATAATAAATCTTAGGGTTAAAAGGAAGCAAAGAATTCTCTTGAAAAATAATCACCAAGATGTAGAGTGAACCTACTTTCATCCTTGGTTATTTTTAAAAATAAATAATCCTCTTGCTAATCCTACCCATATAAACATTCACTACTTTACAAATAGGAATTTCTATTTATAAATAGAATTATTAGTTGAACAAACGAGCTATATAAGGTCATACTGGTAAAACCAGAAACTGTGCATAATATAACACCTTAAATTTACTAGGTTAAGCTATTCAAGATTCAAATATAGAAAGTTCTGTAACAGTGCTATATAATTGGTAATCTGATTGCCACTGCCAACTTAAAAAAGGTATTGCAGGTGCCAAGGTAACCAATAAAACTGAGACATACCTTACCAGTCCAGCAGCTGGTACTAAAAGATTAATTCAGCTTACTGTTACCCACACAGATAATGAAAAAGATAGAAGAAATTTCAGCTACCACTCAGCTACCATCAAGAAGCCAGGATTATCAAAATATCTAGCAGAAGTGTTCTGAACCATTTGAGAAGAATATATGGGGATTATATATTGAAAATGACCCCACAAAATGTAAAAACGAACATGAAACCTAACACTGAAAGTGACCTACAGAAAAGTCATCTGGGAAACATAATAGAAAGTTGCTTGAAATAAACAAGCACAGGTTTTGATACATTTATCATACTTACAGGCTTCTTAAGAAATGAAAGAACTCAATGTATTTTTTATTATTTTATTTATTTATATGATCCAGTGAAGAAATAGGCAGAACTCAATGCATTTTAAAATATTTTTGGTAACATACTTTTTTAAATAAAAAAAAAAAAAGGTCTAGATTATTCTAAAACATGGTTTTAAGCACCAGACAGAACAAAACTAATGATGAAAAAATATTTTGCTAAGATTTCATCTTTTCTACTCCATAGTTCATATACTTCAACAAAAACGATCAACTTAGAGCCTTTAAAATCCTCCTAATGTCATTCGTTTTCTTTACTACCTGATTTAGCCTCACTAAATACTAGTCTAGTCCTGTTCTGACCAGTACAGGCAAAGTTTTGCTCACCTCTTCTGAATGAGGTTTAAAAACACAAAACAGAAAAAGAGTACTAAGGCAGATAAATTGGCAGATTAAATATTTTACACATAAGAAAAATTTGGTTAAGGAGAAACACTCGCTCACTCCATTCTTCTACACCCAGCAACCCCACTGTCTCTAGAAATATTCTTGCTTACTTTTGTAACTAACAGGAATCTCTCTTTAGGCAACAGTGCCATGATAGGTTTTTTTGACGGGGAGAGTAGCATGTTTCCCTGCATTCAACAAAAGTGCTTCTTGAACACCTTCTTGAATATCTAATTTAAGATATTTCTGGGTTTTAAAAAAATTATGTATTCTCTTAAAACAAAAACAAAGGCCACTTTTGTGCAATTTTCGAGCCAAAAAAGAGAAAAAGAAAGAAAGAAAACAACTGTGACTCCCTCCAAAGGTACATCAGGAGTTGATATAAATGTTTGTAAAATGTTGATTTGAACTAAGAAAAATGGAAAACACATAATACATGGATTTTATAGATTCAATTTTTCTTTGAATTCTATATACTTATGGTTTGCCAACTAATCTGGGGAAAAATAAAACTGAGTCGTAATATGGTATTCTCTGGTTCAATATTCTAGCTAGCTCTTAAAAACTGCCAGCACTTGCTTCTTAAAAGCTTAGGTTTCAAATGTGTTAGGGTAACATTTATGTATCCTTTCATAAAAGTAAAACTTTTCCTAACCATTCAGAATTGAGAAAAGCCTCTTTCCTCCTCATAAGAAATGTAGTGCAAGTTAACTAAACCACAAAACATCAAGTATTTTAAAAAGCATTCTAAAGTAAACAATTTCAGTACTTTAACTGATACTTGCTTCAAATATCACCCAATGGCTACAATATACCTTTTGTATTTATTAGAAATTCTTACCCACCTCATTTACACAATCCTTTTGAGGGCAGCAGCAACAATGAGAATTTACGATGACAAACACTGAGCAGAAGTCTTTCTTTGTAAAATCCATCACAAAAGGCAAAATACACTTGTTACAGTTAGAGGAAAAGAGAGGAAATTGATAAGACCTAAATTAACAGAGTAAGTTAGCCTACAGCATAAGTAAGGCAGACATCAAAGTCAGATCGAAGCATAGATTCTTGTTTAACACTAGCCATGCTTCTCCAACTCTCAGACTCTCCAATTCTCCGTTTGCTCTGCTTAGCCAATAATCTACTATTCTAGATAGGCCCTTTAAACAAAGCTACAGGCTGAACAACAGGGAAACTCTTCTGCTTCTGCACCTCCTGTTTCTCCTCTAAAAGCAACAGAACCTAGGACAAGCAAAATAAGATTTTTACTTGCTCAAAGCTCCACCCATTATATCCACAGGTTCTGCCTCCTTGACATCAAAACCCACACTAGAAATCTATTTATCTAAACACTCTCTCACCCCTCATCGTGTTGGAACTATGCTTTTAAATGAAAATAGGGATTGAGTTCAACAACCAAAACATAAACTCTGAATGTGTAGCCAAAAGAACACTGTTGAAGGAAATCATGATACTGGGCTGGGTTCTCAGGTCAACTTCTCATACACCAGGTTTGTGTGTGGGACCTGGACCACATCCCTTAAACTCACTCGAAAACTGTGGATAATAATTACCTAGTTTTAAATGTTTACCTAATTTAAAAAGAGGTGATATTAAAGCCTTACTACTCTCTTATGTTACATTAAAAAAAAAAAAAAAAGGCTGTGAATTAGTACATGGAAATGGTAAAAATTTACTCTTCTCCCTTCCCTTTTATTAAAAGCCTCAACATGCATATAAACCTAAAGATATTCCCATTTTCCAGGAAGATCTCATGGACCCACATAACTACTACTTTGACTTAGTGATTAAGGAAAGGTTTTTCTTCATGTCACTAACAAAGATGGTAGAAAAAGCACTTTCATTGCACTGTTATAATGGGTAACAGAATAAAGTCCTATTCAAAGTACTAGTTGTTATTGATCTTTGGCTCAACACAATTCATCACTAACTAGGTAGTTTAGAATGTCAGGTATTAGTCAGAAATACAGTAATGTGGTCCAGCATTACCTTTAACTTAAATGTTTGAGAGTAAGCTTGCTTAGGACTATGCTAGCTAAATGAAAATGAAAGAGCTAGAAAACAGGTGACTTGTTACCTGGATTTTAAAATTCTGCTGGGCAACACACAAAACCACAATGAGATCACTTTTTTTGGACAGAGGTATAATACAGGCACAAATATCTAGACCAGTCTTTTCTATATATCAAAATAAGAGTTTTCAACATATACAATAAAAATATCATTCACATATATGTACAAGAGTTTACATCTAAGCTCTAATTCTTCTTTCTCTTTAATTAAGTCAGTGCTTTTCTCTAAATTTCCTCATTTCTTTCAGTGGTATCATCACTATTTCCATGATCCAGAACAGAAAACTTAGTCATTCTTGGATGCTTACTTCTCTCAAAATACTTAAGTATTATTATTCTCTATGAGCTCTTTAAACAAAGATAAATGTTTAAAGCAACTGGTAAACACTTCTGCTACTAGTATTCCTACTGTCCTTCCAACAGTCAAAGATCTCTGGCCAGGCAAAATGAGATTTTTGCTAATTTCTTTGTTACCTCTCAAAATCACTGCTTCTTTTGCATAACAACTGTGACCACCAAAGTCCAGATTATTAACACCTCACCTCTTTAAACTTAACCAATTTCAGATGGGCTTCATTGTTTCTATTCTCTCCATCTCCAATTTGTATTTTATATTGTGACCAGATCAACCATCTGGCTTCATTTAATCATCTGACATTTAGCCCTTTCCAGTCACTTGACATCATTTAACTCACATTACACTACTCAAAAATGGTTAATAGTTCTCCACATCTACAAGACTGCCATAGGATCACAGATCTAGAAAGAATCTGAGAGGTCCTCCTTATTCAAATGAGACCATTTTGGCCCAGAGAGATTAATGCCATATCAAAGCTAGAATCAATTCATTAATTCAACTGGCATCTATGAAGTATCTAGTCTAGTCCACTCTAGTCCTTATTAGACACCTGCCAGATACACTGTATCATCTTTAGCACCTAGAATAAAACAGAATCGGTTTTTATGGGTAACGGCCTCGTCGTCAATGGTAAAGCAAAACCTAGAATCCAGATTCCACAATGCCTAGTTCAATGTTACTTCTAGCCCATGTTCCGGTTTTTTAAATTTTCTTGATCTGGTGTGAAAAGCCCTCACAATCCAACTTCCGCCTTCTTCTCTACTCTTCTCTTCCCCAAAATAAGTCCAGTCAAACCGGTTACTTGTTCACCAAATACTTAGTGCACATTTTCACTAATAAGAATACTCTTACTACTCCCCACTTTTTTTAGCCAACTGAGTTCTACACTTCTTTCAAGGTATACTACAAATCATATATAATGAGAAGGTAGCAATTACAAAGTATCTATATATCTTTTGGCATGTAAATTACTTTTAAGATACCAAGAAACTCAATATTGCTATAACATACTTAAGTATAGAAACTATCATTCTATATTCTAGCAGTTTTTATTCTATAGTCTAATGCCCTGTGAATTATACAGCAACATTCAGCAAATATAAAAAAAACAAAACAGCTTTTTTGAGAAATTCTGAAATAAGGATTTCCCAAGTTCCTTAGTACCTAAAACATTAAGAATGATACTCAGAACTCTTTGGTTTAAGAATAACAATCTGATTAAGAAGCTTTAATTTTAATCAAATCACAGAATAATGAAATGCCTCTGAAAATCATGCAAAACGTCCCCAAGATATAGCCCATGATACACATAGGTTTCTTTTACATGCAGAATCCAAATTTACTGGATGGAAACACGAATAAAATTTATAAAGGAATCATGTCAGCTAATTCCAGTGGATTTAGATCTCTGCATTACTATAAAAATTCCAGCTGCTAAAGAAAAACATACAGTTTTCCTCAACTTTTCAAACACTATCTAATCAGGAATCACTTGTTTCAGTTAAAAAAAAAAAGGTGGGGTGAATTGTAATCTGTTATATAAAAAAGTAAAAGGAATTTCACCCTAACTGCTTTAGTTCTGTTTTTCCCAGACAGAATGTTCAAATCTTGCAATCCAATGGCTAATGGAATCAGTGACAAAGTCAAATTACACAAACAAAGTAATTAAAAATCCCCATTATTTCTAACTTGGTTGTTATGAGGCTGGATTCAGCCAGATTCTTATTGGTATGAACCATTAGTTTACAGGAATTTGAACATACCTTATGATCCCATTGGAAAACAAACCTCTTCAAACTTCCTACAAAATCTACCTAGCTCTATCAAAGGAAATTAGTTTACCTCATGATTCCCCAAGGCTCATTACTCTCCGGATTCATGAAAGCTTGTGTATGGCTCCAACCTCAAGTGCACTATCCTTCATATAAAAAAAAAAACTGACGACATTGCTTACTGTAGTTTCTATTCTTTTAATAGCAGACAAAAATTGTGCTCATTACTCTTATTTGGATTTTCTCATTACCAATGGCAGATTTTCAAGACAACTGAAGTTTTTCTCCTTTAAACGAGGTATTGTGAACCTCTCTATACAGGGCTAAAACATGCTATATCAGTCTTATGCTGTCCATGTACCCTAATTTCCTTACTCTCAGATGTTTTTCCCTCGAGGTCTAAAAAAAAAGTTAAAAAACAAGTAAAGAAAAAACTTTAAGGTCTGTTATTGTCATATTAGTGATGCTTGATTTCTGACACCACAACCACTACCACCATTATTATTATTATTATTATTATTGTTATTATTATTATTATTATTTCTCCTGCATGTCCATGGGACAAAATGCTTAACCTGTGATTCTATTTTCTTATCTGTGAAATGAATATATTATCTACTTACCAGGATAAAGATAAGATAGTATATGCAAAGCACTTTCAAGATTATTGGCAAGAAGCAAAATAACAAATAAATGTTAGCTCATTCATTCTAAAACTTGACTTTAGGGGCATCTGGGTGGCTCAGTCGGTTAAGCGGCCGACTTCAGCTCAGGTCATGATCTCGCGGTCAGTGAGTTCAAGCCCCGCGTCGGGCTCTGTGCTGACAGCTCAGAGCCTGGAGCCTGTTTCAGATTCTGTGTCTCCCTCTCTCTGACCCTCCCCCGTTCATGCTCTGTCTCTCTCTGTCTCAAAAATAAATAAACGTTAAAAAAAAAAAATTAAAAAAAAAACTTGACTTTAAGTTCATTAAACACATTTTATAACTGTGATTTACTGAATGTCACTGGATAAAGAATGGAATGAGAGAACGTAATTCACTACTAAGTATGTAATACCGATGCTAACGATAATAACAGCAATACCTACTAAGTACTGATTGATAACTGCATGTCAGGCACTTTGTTATGTTCTACACACATTACTCATTTAATCCTCATAAACCCCTTAGGTTCAGATTAGTTAAATAACTTGCCCAAAGTATCACAGCTAGGAAAGGACATTGCTGGGATTTAAACTCAAGGAGACCCAACTCCAGAGCCCAGTTCCTCCACAGGCAACGTAAAATTGGGTTTCACTCTCTACAGTTCTGTATCCGTGTGTTCATTTCACAAATACTGAGTGCCTATGACTTGCCAGTCTCTAAATACTACAAATACAACCAACGAACAAGTCAAATAAAATCTCCAATTCATAGAATTTGTATACTAACTGGGGCTTCAGATGAATACTATAAACCTGTGACAAAAGCCATGAAGAAAAATAAAACCATCAGGGGATAGAAGTGTGTGCACACTAAAAAATATTTTCGGGAAAGCCTCTCTGAGCAAGTAATATTTCAAGTACAGACCTGAATAAACTGCATGTACAGAACAATGACATGCAACAATTTATTATCAGTGCACTATAGAATGTAATTACTAAACCACAGTCTATATTTACCCCCTCCACATCAGCACTTACACAGACAAGTTTAAATACCCTTAGGTCACAGATTTGACACTGTAATTGACATTTATGGATTTGATGCAGCATTTTGATATAAGCAGGGGATCTGGAATCAGATAATAACAAAAATAACAGAATGCTCTGTTATTTTCTAAATATGTAATCTTGGGCTAGACTTCCTGGGCTTCAGACCTATATTCACAAAATGTTGATAATAGTAGCATTTACTCTTTACCACCCCCAGGTTACTGGAAGAATTAAGCTATGTAACATACGCAAAGTGTTTGATGCAATGCCTGGCACAAATGATGTATTATTTATTAATATTTACACTGCTGTCACCCACTACTTGTATGACAGTGCACCACTGCAGGGTCAGACATGTAGTAGTGAATTGCTCTCTAAGAGGAAAAAAGAAACCTGTCCTTGAGGGGCTCAGTTCTAATGGGGGAGGGGAGGAACAATAGTTAATATCAACATAATAATTATTATATTAATAAAACAGAGGTAGAGTATGATGGGAATATAGAGGAGAATGATACTGGCATGACTTTCTTCCAAAAATCCTAAAATATTCCTGATAAAGAGTGCCAAGGAGCTGAAGCTACTGATAATTACTTCATACAAAATTTGCTTCACCACCTCTGTCACAATAGGCCACTAAAGTTCTCAGCTTAAACATATTTTTACTGGAACACTGTCTCTGACCCTCTGGAAGGAGATCAAAATCCCCTACTTCTTTATGTCTATGAAATCCACCTTCTTTACTGTAATTACTATTTCAGTGTTTACTGACTATACTAAGGTATACATAGTAGATCTGGGATGGAAACCAGAAATATGGAGTGGCAGGAGCACTGGCTGATGGTGGTGGTAAGGCATTAGTAGGGGTGGTGGGGGATTTGCATCAGGGAGCCCTATGAGCTCTGAATAGATAACCAACATGCTTCCTTATTAAATGACCAATAGTTAGGCACTGATGCTAACATACACTTTAAAACATTAGTTAAATTTATATCCAAAGCAGACTTAACAATCAGGGTGCATTTCAACACAAGAGTCATCATTATTGCTTACATAATTATATAAATCATTATATAATCTATGTATTTACTTCAATCCTCACATTTATCTCAGCACTCAAAACATGAGAAAAATTTTAGAAAACTAAAAAAGGACATGGATGATGTTATTCTTAATTGGAAGCCAGAAGATACAGATGGAGGTTGGTGAAATCAAGACAGCATTTCCCAGATAAGAAATATAATGACTGACAGGACAGAATAAGGGACTGTAGATAATACAGAACTAAATTCTCACAGCTGAGAGGAAAAATAAAGCACAAGTGAATGCCTGCAGTATCGCTAGAAACTAAGAATCCTAACACAGCTCCACTGACTTAAAGAACTTCTCAAGCTTTTTATTCCATCTCTTCCACAGCTTGACTTATTATTTTGCTTTTTAAAAAAGCAACTCCTGGGCCACCTGGGTGGCTCAATTGGTTGAGTGTCTGACTTTTGATTCTGGCTCAGGTCATGAACCCAGGATTGTGGGATCGAACCCCACACCGGGGTCCACACTGAGCATAGAGCCTGCTTGAGATTCTCCCCCCCCATTACTCCCTGACCCCGACCCTCTCCCCCACTCATATGCTCTCTGTAAAAAAATAAAATAAAAAAGTAAAAAAGCAACTCCTCAATAAGTCAGGAAAAAAAATGCAATTAAGTAGGATAAAATTTCTAAATCAGTCTGGTTACTTTTAATGCTAGTAAAAAAATTTCATGAATGATGGAATAATTATTTTCAAATAACGTTTTGGCATTATCTTATTTAGTCTATGTTACACAGGACTGGAAGGGACGTCAGGTGATCACTGTTCCAGCTCATACTTCTCAAACTTTAACGTACATATGAATCACCATTGGAACTCGTAAAATGCAGATTTTGATTTGAGCTGTCTGGGATGAAGTGAAAATTTTACATTTTTCACAAGTGCCCTGGGATGTCAATGTTGCTGGTGGGGGAACTACACTTTGCATAGCAAAGATCTAATTAGAGACTCTCAAAGTGTAGTATTCAAAACTCTTTCAGGGGATAGACAAGGTACCTCTTTTCCAATGACATATCTGTGTGAGGCCAGCTTTTCTTTATACATTTCAATAAAAAAAAAAAAATACTGCAACAGATTTCATACAGCAGACATGAGAACCCAGCTGTCTTGTTGCTGACCAGACATTAAAGATGGTTGCAAAAATGTAAAAATGCTGTCTTTTCACTAAATCTTTAAAATTAGTTTTGGACAAAAACATTTTTTTATAAAAATGTTATTGATGTCAACATATTATTGGGCTTATTATGTTATTACATTATAAGACTGTGTTAGTTTCTAATACAGTAAAATAGATATAACATAAGTGAGCAAAAGCTTTCTGGGGTCCTCAATAATTTTTATGATTATAAAGCGTCCTGGTAAAAAGAGTGACAGTCACTGAATTAAATCATTCAAATCTGGTAGCTGCTATCTTAATCTCTTCTCAAAGTATCTTAACGGACAGAATCTCAAACCTCTACCAGGCCTTTGCAATGTCTTATAACCTTATCAAGTTCTTTATCTCCAATTATGATTCTTCTTCCTGTTTAGTCTCTTCTAGGTCAAAGGAAACAACTGCTGAGCACTTTCCTTTTCCAGTTACACATTCCCTCAAGAAATCCAAAGGAACAGGTATCCCCCGCTTTTGGAAAGTTTACATTATGACAGTTTGGTTTTTTGTGTTTTTTTGGTTTTGTTTTTTTTTTTTTTTTCAGTTTTTTAGAGAGAGAAAAAGGACAAGCAGGCAAGGGGCAGAGGAAGAGACAGAATCACTAGCAGGCTCCACACTCAACTCCAAGCCTGACGCAGGGTCGAACTCAGCAAACATGAGATCATGACCTGAACTGAACTCAAGAGTCAGACACTCAACCGACTGAGCCACCCAGGTGCCCCACACCACTTTGCTTTTATGAAAGACCTACATGAGTACCTGTTTTCACTAACCAAAAGAAATCCAAAAAGGATTTTTGCTTTTATGAAAAAAAGCAAAAGTAGATTTCAGGGCCTGTTTTGCAGTGAGCCATCAAAGCAAGAGTGGCAAAGCTGAGCTCCTTCCCCTGGGAGCTACATTTAGCATCAAGACACCATAGCTTTAAATTGTGCCTGTGAACATCTGCGCTTTAACTTATTTTATGCATCTGTTAGCAAGATATATCCTACGGTATTAGAAAATCTTAAAAGAGGTTATAATTGGAGTCTGAGAATGCTCAAAAAATTTAATATGAATCTATATTAATAATAATTACTCCTTCCCTTTTATGCCTTTTCAGCTTACAAAAGACTTCAAGGGAATGCTCTGTTTGTGGACAGTGAGGGAAACCTGTAGTTCTAAAAACTGAAAATGATGGGTCTCAATGAGAAAGGATCCATGAATCAGGAATTGTCCTGAAATGTCAGAGGTACTAGCAAGTGAACTTATGATTTAGTTTTCCCTATGAAATCTCAGAGAATAAAGTGAGAGTGATTATAGGGTAAAAATTATACTGAAACACTTCCAACAAAATACAGACCTACCCTCATAATGGAAAGAGTTACTTATAAAATAGTTGTTTAGAAATTACAACTATGAGATTTGATAATCGATGGAAAATACATGCATAGATGACTTTTTCACATATCCTTCTTGTCCTGGAATTTTGACTCTTAACTTTTTAAGTTTTTGTTTTCTGCTCTTTTGGTACCAAATAGTTTTACCCATTATAGAAAATATATTGCTTTTATATGTGTTATCTGTTTCTACTTAGTATTATTCAATTTCATTTTAGGATAGCTTTGTTAAAACTTCAAAGGTGACCTTAAGTTTCATTCCTGTTTTGCAAGGTTAATTCAACCTCCCAAACTTAAATAAGTGTCTAACTGACTATATTTGGGATTCCTTTAATTAAATCATTTATTCTTCAAACTATTACTAAATGACTCAATGTGTCATATGCTATGCTATCAGTATAGTATGTACAAAGATTTGATAAATCAAATTCTTGGACAGTATCTTTTAAGACAATATATATTTCATTTTTTCTGTTCTGCAGTCCCTTTCCAGAAGGGAGGGTGGCTATAGATTCTAACAGTTTAACAACGAGAGAAGGAGAAGGAACTATAGAACTAAAGGGAAACAAATGTGGTATATCCATCCATACAATGGAGTATTATTCAGCTATAAAAAGAACGAAATGCTAATACTTGCTACAACATGGATAAACCTTCAGAACATTATGCTAAGTCAAAGCATGCCACAAAAGGCAAAACAGAAAAACAAACAAAGCATAACACAAAAGGGTATATATCATATGATTTCATTTGTATTAAATGTCCACAACAGGCAAATCAAATCCAGAGAGACATAAAGTAGATGGATGAGTGGTTGCCAGAGGCTCGTTGGAAGGGGGAATGGAGAGTGAGTGTTAATGGATATGGGATTTCTTTTGGGGGGTGATAGAAAGGTGCAGCATGAATATATTTTAAAAACTGAATTTTACATCTTAAAATGAATTTTTATGGTATGTGAATTTTATCTTTAAAAAAGGGAAAAAAATAAAAACAGGGTAAGTACTAAGAATGTGGAAAATGATATTGGTCTTTCTAGGTTCTATTAAATTAACATGAAAAGACTTCTCTCATTTGAGAAGGGGGTTTTGAACTAGAGTCTGCATATGCAAATAAAGATACATTTGTTTTTTAGTGTCTCAAATGCCTTTCTTAAATTTTTTTTTTACTTTTATCAAATAATTTCTTATATAAATTTTTATCTGATCATATGGCAGTGCTGTGCCTAACAGTCTGAAGCCATATAACTCTAAAACACTCATTTTAGCCGTGAGCCTCTGGTGAGCAACTTTTTAAATCAACAGTTTAGCTATGTTTTTCATCTACTCATCCTACAGTCATTTTTTTTTTAATTGTTTTTAATCTTTATTTTTGAGAGACACACACACACACACACACACACACACACACACACAGAGTGTGAGTGGGGGAGGGGCAGACAGCGAGGGAGACACAGAATCTGAAGCAGGCTTCAGGCAATGAGCTGTCAGCACAGAGCTTGACACGGGGCTCGAACCCATGAACCATGAGATCATGACCTGAGCTGAAGTCGGATACTTAACCCACTGAGCAACCCAGGCAACCCCACAGTCATTATTTTTAATCAGTTAATCATATTTGCTGGGTTAGGTACAGAAAAAGGATAAAATTTAATACTGGCCACCTATAAAACTTGCATTTTTAAAAAACTGGTACTACCATAAAAGTTTATAACTTGATTTCTGTAAATAGCAGTTATTTTTATACTTCATTTTATATAAAAAAAACCTAAAATTCCATCATCCCTCAAAACATTTTCAATACCAACCTTTATTTAGAGAAATAATAAGGAAGTGAATTAGCAAATTAATCAGAGACACTTATCACTAAATAATAGAGACAGCCCAGTCAATTCCTCCTAGTGTCTCTAAGAGCAGCCTACAAAAAAGCAGAGCCATGGTCTGCTGGTACATAACAAAATTTATTCCCATTTCAAAATAGAAATATTCCAAGACCAACAAAGGAGGCTGGTATGGCTGAGAGATAGCAGAGAATGTTTAAATATTTGCCTATCTAATGTGTATTTCATATCTAGTCTGTTTGATATCAAACATTCAGCACTGATATAAAGGTAAACAAAAGTTATTGGTTCATAAACCCTGGTGTTTAAAATCCAGAATGATCACCTCAAGCAATACTGGGTTTAAGATGTTATTTCTTAGGCCAATATCAAAAAATGTGGCCACTGAAAAAATGGGGATCGAACTCACGAACTATGAGATCATGACCTGAGCCAAGGTCAAGAGTCAGACACTTAACTAACTGACTGAGCCACCCAGGCAATCCATAGTTCCACTTCTGACTGAGAGAAAAGACTACCCACAAATTTTTAGTTAACAATTTAAGTAATTACTTGCTTGTATTGAGATTCTTATATTAATAGCATCCTACTAGAGGAACATTATCATCATTTTTACAGATTAGTAATTACAGAACTCTTCAGTGGAGAATTTTTAAAGTTCTGGTGACATGTGTTTACAATAGAAGTCAACAACTTTTTCTTTTTATTAAAAAAATTTTTTTAATGTTTATTTCTGAGAGACAGGCACAGAGTGTGAGAGGGGGAGGGGGAGGGGGAGGGGGAGGGAGAGACACAGAATCCAAACAGGCTCCAGGCTCTGAGCTGTCAGCACAGAGACCGACGTGGGGCTCAAACTCGGTTAACAGCGAGATCATGACCTGAGCTGAAGTTGGAGGCTTAACTGACTGAGCCACCCAGGTGCCTCTCAACAACTTTTTCTGGTAAGAGCCCAAACAGCACATTTTGGAACACACATTCTGTTCCAGTTACCACTCTGCATTGTATTGTGTGAAAACAAAGATAATACAGAAACAAGTGTGGTTGTGCTTTATTATTTATGGACACTGAAATGTTCACATGATATGTTTTTCTTCTTTTGATTTTTTCCCCCAATTACTTAAAATGTGGAAACCGTTCTTAGTCATGGGTTGTACACTGTACAACAAGATAGATCTGGCCCATGGTTCAGAGTTCATTAATCCCTGGTTTAGAGTATGATGGGATGAAGAAAAGCAATATATGGTTAGTAAATAAAATATATAAATTATTCCATATACAAATTGTAAATTTTATAGTCTGAAAGTCTAACGTTATATATTTAACTTCATAATCAAGTTTAATGACCAAGATTCATCTTATTTTAAGAGGATATATATTTACAATGGGTATTTATTCCATATTTATTTTCATAAATGGTAAGTCAAAAAGAACAACTTAGCTTAACTGAATTCTAATTCATATCTCATCCATTCACTCTACTGTAAATCCTAATCTATCCGTCATTCCTTCAGATTACTGCAACAGCCTCTTAAAATAGGGTTTTTAGCTTTTAGTCTTTCTTCATAAATCCATTCTCTACTCTGGAGCCAGAACAATTTTTTTAAAAATTTAAAATTTAAGTCTGATCTTATTACAACTACCCAGTGTAAAGTGCTGCAATGGTTCCTCAAATGTTGGAGTATAATCTAAGCTCTCTTTTCCTCTTTTTATCCTTTCTTTCTTTTCCTGCTTCCAAACTCTATAGACATACAAATATATAGATTTCTCACATGCAACACTATCTTAATCTCTCCCTTTCTAATTTCCCCAACCTGTCCAAACTCAATTAGGCACCACTCTTACATGCTTTCATTAAGTACCTATCCCTAGAATAATTGTTTTTATACCATAAGGTAACTAATTGTCTGGGTTAAACTGTTTCTTCCCCTTCCCCTATTAAGCTCTTAAGAGACAAAGATTCGGGTTTTACCTAACAAGAATATTCAATACCTAGTATCCAAAAAAAAGTCTGGAACAAAGAAAGCAGACCTAAATATTTGCTGGATGAACCCATGAACTATTATGGGTTGAACTGTGCCCTCCCAAAAGGTATGTCAAACTTCTGGGGTGCCTAGGTAGCTCAGCTGATTGAGTACCCAATTCTTAATTTCAGCTCAGGTCATGATCCCAGGGTCTTGAGATCAAGCCCCGCATCGGGCTCTGTGCTGAGTGTGGAGCCTGCTTAAGATTCTCTCTCTCCCTCTGCCCCTCTCCCCTGCTTGCTTGCTCTCTCTTAAAAAAAGATATGAATTCTAACCTTCAGTATCTCAGAATCTGACCTTATTTGAAAATAGGATCATTGCTGGGTACCTTCACCTCTGACTTCAGCTCAGGTTGTGATCTCATGGTTAATGCGCTCAGCTCATGGATTTGAGCCCCACGCCAGACTTTGTGCTGACAGCATGAAGCCTGCTTCCGATTCTCTTTCTCTCCCTCTCTCTCTGCCCCTCCCTGACTAGAGCTTTCTCTCTCTCTCTCAAAATAAAAAGAAGAAGAAGAAGAAGAAGAAGAAGAAGAAGAAGAAGAAGAAGGAGGAGAAGAAGAAAAAGAAGAAGAAGAAGAAGAAGAAGAAGAAGAAGAAGAAGAAGAAGAAGAAAGGAGCAGTGCAACTGTAATTAGTTAAGATGAGGTCATCCTGGGGTGGGGTGGGCCCTCAATACAATCTGACTGGTGTCTGTATAAGAAGAGGAGACACAGACAGATGAGGGGGAGAACACCATGTGAAACAGAGATTGAAATGCTGCAGATGCAAGCCAAGGAATGCCAAGGATTGCTGGCAAACCATAAGAAGGTAAGAGGCAATGAAAAGTTTTCCCCTTCATGTTTTAGAGACAGCATGACTTTGCTAAAAGCTTCATTTTGGACTTCTGGTCTCAAAATTCTGAGACAATAAATTTCTGCTGGTTTAAATCACCTAGTTTGTGGTACTTTGTTATAACACCCCCTGAAAACTATCAAATATTGGTGAACCACCTTACATTTCAGGTATATACAGTTTCCTGTGTCTCTCTACACTCCAACTCTTAACTCTTCCTTGAAAATTAGGTTTAAAGGGCACCTGGGTGGCTCAGTTGGTTAAGCATACAACTCTCAACTTAGGCTCAGGTCATGATCTCATGGTTGGGTGAGTTTAAGCACCGAGTTGGTCTCTGCACTAGGTGGAGCTTGCTCTCTCTCCCCCTCTCTCTGTGGCCTTCCCCTGCACACATGTGTCCTCTCTCTCAAAACAAATAAATAAACGTAAAAAAAATTAGGTTTAAAAAATTAGTATGAGTAGATCTGGTGAGGTAACTTTAATGTAATATTATATGTAAGAGAATAAATGATTAAATTCACATATTTGAATTCAAGCAAGGATTTGTATAAGACCTATCAAAACAACTGGGTGGTTCAGATTTGTTTTAATTCAGTATTTTGTCAACCATTCTGTCATTTCTAGCAAAATCTGGAGAGTTAATGAAAGGAAATAAACTCCAAGCCACCTTAAAGGGCAAATTATCCTTTTATGAAACTTTATTTATTATTCCTATAGTTAATTTTTAAAAATACTCTTATTGGTTATTTCAATGAAAAAGTTGAGAATTATGTGTTCATCTTCTCACACACACAGACTGTATAAATACAACAGGAGTGGAATCTGACATATCAAAAAACAGGTCTCTTTTTTCTCATCAGAAAATTCCCAGAAGCCAACACCTACCCAGTTTTTTGTTTTTTCAACTTTATCCTGAAATTCTGTTCATTAAACTAAGAGCCAGACTTTATTTTTTCAATTCTTTCTTACAAGGAAAGCACACACCCACGCTTGCCTAGCCTTGTATTTTCTAAGAGCTATATGTGCAGATTAAATGATCTTGTATATAGACAATCCTAAGGAATCTACTAAAAAACTATTAGAATTAATTCAGTAAGTTTGTTGATTCAAAATCAGTATGCAAAAACCAAAAGTATTTGTAATGAACAATCAAAAATTGAAATAAAAATTCAATTCCATTTATAATAGTACCCCTCACACACATTACTCAAGAATAAACAATAAAAAAAATACAAGACTTATACTCTGAACACTATAAAACACCACTGAAAAAAATTACAAAAGATCTAAGTAATGGAAAAACATCCCATGTTCATGAACCAGAAGACTCAGTATGGTTAAGATGCAATACTCTCCAAATTTATTTATACGTTCAATGCTATACATATCAGGATCCCAGCTGAATTGTAAAAATTGACAAGCTGATTCTAAAATTTATACAGAGTTACAAAAGACCAAGAAGAGACAAAACTTGAAGAATAAATAGAAGGACTCACACTTCCTAATTCAAAGCTTACTACTACTACAAAGCAATGGTAAACAAGACATATTGATCCATGGAACAGAACTGAGAGTACAGAAATAAACCCATATGCCTATGATTTTCAGCAAGGGTAAAACCATTCAATGGAGAAAGACTAGTCTTTTCAACAAATGGTGCTGAGACAACTGGATAGTTGTCACAAGCAAATGAACCAAGTTAAAATCCTTACCTCCCACCACCACATACAAAAATAAACACAAGGGGTGCGTGCTTGGGTGGTTCAGTCGGTTGGGCGTCTGACTTCAGCCTGGGTCATGATCTCGTAATCTGTGAGTTTGAGCCCTGCGTTGGGCTCTGTGCTGCCAGCTCAGAGCCTGGAGCCTGTTTCAGATTCTGTGTCTCCCTCTCTCTCTGCCCCTCCGCCACTCACTCTCTGTCTCTCTCAAAAATAAACAAACATTAAAAAAAATAAACAAAAATAAATGCAAAATGAGTTAAAGATCTAATTTAATTGTAAGAACTAAAACTAGAGGCGCCTGGGTGGCTCAGTTGGTTAGGTGTCTGACCTCAGCTCAAGTCATGATCTCACAGTCTGTGCGTTCGAGCCCCGCTCTGGGCTCTGTGCTGACAGCTCAGAGCCCGGGGCCTGCTTCTGATTCTGTGTCTCCCTCTCTCTCTGCCCCTCCCCTGCTCATGCTCTGTCTCTCTCTGTCTCAAAAATAAATAAAAACATTAAAAAAAAAAAAAAAAAAGAACTAAAACTATAAAATTCCCGAAAGAAAACACATAGGGGTAAATGTTCATGACTTGAGATTTGGCAATGGATTCTCAGGTATGACATCAAAAGCGTGAGCAAAACAAAAGATAAAATATATAAACCAGACTTCATCAAAATGAAAAACTTTTGTACCTCAAAGGGTACTAGCAAGATAGTGACACTATTGAGAAAAGACAACTGACAGAATGGGAGAAAATAATTAGAGATCATCTATCTCAAAGGACTTCTATCTGGAATATACAAAGAACTCATACAGCTCAATAATAAAAAGACAAATAACCCAATTAAAAAAATGAGTAAAGGGGGTGGCTGGGTGGCTCAGTCGGTTGAGCGTCTGACTTGGGCTCAGGTCATGATCTCACAGTTCGTCAGTTTGAGCTCTGCATTCGGCTCTGTGCTGACAGATCATAGCCTGGAGCCTGCTTCTGATTCCGTGTCTCCCTCTCTCTCTGACCTCCCCTGCTCTCTCTCAAAAATAAATAAACGTTGGGGCGCCTGGGTGGCTCAGTCGGTTGAGCATCCGACTTCAGCTCAGGTCATGATCTCACGGTCTGTGAGTTCAAGCCCCGCATCAGGCTCTGTGCTGACAACTCAGAGCCTGGAGCCTGCTTCGGATCCTGTGTCTCCCTCTCTCTCTGCCTCTCCCCTGCTCATTCTCTGCCTCTCTCTCTGTCAAAAATAAATAAACATTAAAAAATAATAATAAATAAATAAATGTTAAATTTTTTTTTTTTAAAAAATGAGCAAAGGATCTGAATAGGCATTGTTCCAAAAGAAAAAAAAAGACATACAAACAGCCAATAAGCTATTATCATCATACTGTAATTACAACTGTTTGCTTATACACTGGTCTTCTATATTAGAGCTAATTTTCTGAAGACAGGGACTATGTATACTATTCATCTTTAATTACTCTGGACTTGGCATGTAACAGGGATCCAGAAAATGTCACATGTATTTGCACTGGAGACTTATTTTATATATGGGATACTAACAGGTACTAAAGATAAGAATAGAGTTAAACAGAAATATTTTGTAGAGATAAGATCACAAATTTTAAAGAATATAAAGCAATAAAAATAAACAGCAAGTACTTATACATATAACACTAAACATCATTTTAAATGCTTTATATTAATTCAATTTTTGAACTCATAAGTAAAATAATCAATTACAAATAAAACTATGATTCCAATCAGTTGAGAAGCTCAGCTCAGAGAAGGCAGAAATCATTATTCAGTGAGGACCATCAGAAAAAATTTTGTTAGGGAAGTCTGTTAAATACAGTATAAGAACTGACTGGATAGCATAAGAGCATGTACAGAATGTAAATGGCATGTACAAATGGGACAGGAAAAGGGGAAGGATGTGGCATATGTGCAAGACAATAAAAAGAGAAGTGGCCTGACTTAAAAAGGTGTTTAGATAAAAGTAAGGAATAGTAAAGATAATAAGAATTTCTACATGTTTTCACAAGCAAACTGGTATCATTTTAAGTTCCTTACACCAAAAAGAAATAGCAAGAAAGTTCAACTAGTTCAAGTGAAGCAGAAAAACAAATTCATAACGTTAACTACTTCAAGATGATAGTGTAAGGTGTGAAGTAAAAGTATTAGAGTTCTGACAATGGCAATGAAGAAGGCTTGTATCTAAGAGTTATTTTGAACCAAGAACCTGATAAATAGGAACTAGTGAGTAAAAAAACCAAGAAATCAAATATACTTCTTGAGGTTTCAAGAATTCTAAATAAAATACAGGGGGAACTACCCAGTAAATAGCCCATCTTACCCTTAAAGGAAAAAAATGATGATGTAAATTATTAGGTACTGGGGGAAGAAAGGGGAATAAGAATAAAAGACTTAAAATTGAAATTCACAGAACTCTAAGAGGTAAAGCAGATGAACTTTCTAAGGGCAAAACTGTGGAATAGTGATTACAATACTTAATTAGAATTCTCTGAAGGCTAAACTAACTACGTTTACTACATTTCTCTTGCCCTACCCAGCCTGAGACAAAAAAAAAGTAGGGGATAATAGTTACACATTAAGAGACGTAACAGCGGCGCCTGGGTGGCTCAGTTGGTTGAGCGCATCTGACTTCGATTCAGGTCATGATCTCATGGTTTGCGGGTTCAAGCCCCACATCAGGCTCCGTGCTGACAGCTTGGAGCCTGCTTCGGATTCTGTGTCTCTATCTCTGCCCCTCCCCTGCTCACTCTCTCTCTTTCTCTCTCAAAAATAAATAATAAAAACATTAAAAAAAGAGAGAAACGTAACAGTAAAATATTTTCCGTGGATGTTGATGGGCCCTATTTTTTTTTAATATATGAAATTTATTGTCAAATTGGTTTCCATACAACACCCAGTGCTCATCCCAAAAGATGCCCTCTTCAATACCCATCACCCACCCTCCCCTCCCCCCCCACCCCCCAATGGGCCCTATTTTAAACACTGACTATAAGCCGATATAACGGGAAATATTTTAATAGGTTAGGGTATTATTAGATGATCCAGAAATTACTGTTAGGCCTTAAACCCTGTGGTATTTATAAATGATTTAATAAATTCATAAATAAATTTTAAAACATTTAAGGAAAAGTCTGTGAACAAAGCAACTTAAGAGCACTACTTTTTAATTCAGATAAAACCTTTTATGGTGGGAAGGAATGAGAACTTAGATGAATAAACAGGGGGTTGAAAACTAGTAATGACAGTATGTTTAAATATATCTCAAAAGAAAAGTTTAAATGAAGGCAAGGAGGATCCAGAATATAGTGGTACTTTCTGATCTTTATTTTTGCTCTCACTAAATCAGAGAAATAAAATCTTTCAACTCCCTCTTCCCCCAACAACTGAGTGTGCTTTCTACCATTGTTTCCTTTTGCATGTTCGATGTTATCCACCTTGGCATTCCTTTTCAGATGTGACCTAAGCTCAATAATCATTTAGGGGAAGACTTACACTGGTCACTCGACGGTAGATCTGCGCAGCATTTTGGCACTCTGAGTAAGGGTATTCAGATGTGGCCATCTCAAGCATGCACATCCCAAAAGCATAAACATCAACAGATTCATCATATTTTTCCTCATACATCTCAGGGGCCATGAACTCTGGGGTACCTTAAATTAAAAGAACAATTCAGATTTAATGTGAGCAGAAGCTACAGATGTTACTCACCTGGGGGAGAAGCAGAGGGGTTGACCTGTGAGAGAGAAGAATGTGGAGGGAACGGAAGGGAAGAGAGAAGAGGAGGGAAGAGGGGAGGGAAGAGGGGAGAGAAGAAAGGAGGGAAGAGGGGAGGGAAGGGAATGGAAGGGGAGGGAAGGGAATGGAAGGAGAGGGAATGGAATGGAAGGGGAGGGAAGAGAGAGTAGAGTGGCAGGAGCAGGGAGGAGGAAGAAAATCTTAGTCTGTCCCACCAAGTATCTTATAGATCTTCTGCTGCATGGCCTTCATAAAAGAAACTGGAACAGGGTCAAGTGTCTGTTTACTGTTCCAAACGGATTACTGTTATACAATGTCAAAATAGAGACTTGGATATGAGATAAATTAATATAACTCATCATGAAAACAAATGGAAGGAAAAGGTAAGAGACTAGAAAGAAATAGAGATATAATGGCACCAGTAAGACAGGACAAGTTAAAAAAAGATCAAAATACTTGTCTGCCCCCTACTGTATGGTAGATGCAAGGATAATATTCATGGCTAATTTTTTGCCATTAACATTCCACCTGATCAGTTTCACTTTTTTAAGGAGACCTTGCAGTGAAAAATCTAATATTCCGTGTTTTTTAAAAGAATAAAGTAAAGTGTAATTGTCTATAAAGGCCACTCTCCAGAGCCCCTTTCTTCACAGACTTACCATACCACCTGCAGTACACAAATAAGCCTACTGCATATAAAGAAATAGTAAGGGACATTTTACAGGCAAAAACCAAACACACACAAATAGAGAAGTCAAATACAGACTGAGTTATGAGCATAGCACGTGTGATTCCATAGACCAGGTTTTCTAATGTTTCCAAAGAAATTAATTCTGGGTACTTCAAATTATAGGATATTTCCAAGAACAGGCTTACACACAATGATTTAAGCAAAATAGGAAAAAAAAAACACCTCTCCCAGGTTAGAGATTTTTAAGGTGCTAAAAAGTCAAAGAAATAAATGTTTCCTTTTCCTATAACAAGACAAAAAAGGAAATTCAGCTTTAAATAACTTTTCCAATTCTTCTTGTTAATCTGTATTAAGAAAATTTAAAAACAGGGGTGCCTGGGTAGCTCAGTCGGTGAAGCATCCAGCTTCAGCTCAGGTCATGATCTCACGGTCCCGTGAGTTCAAGCCCTGCGTTGGGCTCTGTGCTGGCAGCTCAGAGCCTGGAGCCTGCTTCGAATTCCCTCTCTCTCTCTGCCCCTGCTCATGCTCTGTCTCTGTCTCAAAAATAAGTCAAAAAAAAAAAAAATCAAAAGAAATTTTAAAAAAAAGAAAAAAAATTAAAAAACAGCATTCCTAATCCAAGTCACACAATATTCTATTTTTTTTTAATGTTTACTTATTTTTGAGAGAGAGAGAGACTGACTGACTTAGTGTTAGCAGGGAAGGGGCAAAGAAGGAGGGAGACACAGACTCCAAAGCAGGCTCCAGGCTCTGAGCTGTTAGCAGAGAGCCAGGCGTGGGGCTCTAATTCATGAACTGTGTGATCATGACCTCAGCTGAAGTCAGACACACTTAACTGACTGAGCCACCTGGGTACCCCTCTAAAGAGAACACTATTTGATAAGAATGTATACATTACTGGTATTATATAGTTTTCTTATTAACACGTAAAATTCTAGCCCACTTAAAAATGAATGGTTTCCCTGTTGTTGCCATCTTTGAGAGGGAGAATAAAGTACATGTGATTTCAAGTGTTCAAACTGTCATGTTCTCTTCAGAGAGTGAAAGCTTACCAAAATAATAAGCATTAAATTATTTTCCCAGCTGCAACTCTCTAACATGTAGTTGAAAGTCTGAAAGGACAGCCTTGTTCTTTAGATCAGTGATTCTCAACAAGAGGGGACAATTTTGTTATCAGTGATTCTCAACAAGAGGGGACAATTTTGTTACCAGGGGACATTTTGCAATGTCCTGAGACATTTTTAGTTTTAACAACTGGCTGGTGGGGTTGGGGGGGGGGGGAGATGAGTTTAAAGGGGGTGTGGTGTGCTCCTGGCATCATCCAAATAATCTTACAATGAACAAGAAAGCCCTTACAACAAAGAACTATCCAACCCCAAATACCACTAAGGTTGAAAAAAAGTCTCCTTTCAGATATATCTTCTGAAGCTAACTATAAGAAAATAATTGAGAAAACCAAGCTTTCAGAACTCTTATTTTCACATTTTAAAATAAAGTCTTAACAGGTAGATACTTTTGAATAATAATATATATCTAATACTTTTTTTAGAAACTAAACTGCATATAAATTCAGTTTCCTTTATAGGAAAGTAACTATATTTATTACATACATAATTATATAATACTAAGTATCAACAGGATAACCCAGTAAGATTGATAGTTACATAAGGTTTTATCAACAAAGTTCACATTACTTCACATAATTTTACAAAACATCGTTAGTCTTCAAGATGATTCTAGAAGCATACAGAGAACTCCACATCTCATAAGTAGAAACGATCACTTCCTGAGTTCAAGCTATGGATTTCTGAAAGTTTATTTCACATAATAAAAGCTCTGAGAGGGTCAAGTTTCTAAATAAAAGGAATATCAGAAACCCAGCTAGGATGCAAGCTACACCTGAAACATACCTATCACACTCTTGGCAAAAGAAGCCCGCTTCAGGGTTGCCAGACCTAGGTCTCCAATCTTGACTGAGCCTGTAGGGCCAGTGATAAAGATGTTGTCACACTTAAGATCTCGGTGAATAATAGGCGGAGTTCGGGTATGAAGAAACTGAAGTCCTTTTAGGATCTGACGGCACCAGCTTCTTAGAACTTTAATCTTCATCACCTTAAACCTTTTCAGATACCTAGAGAAGGCAAAGTATACCAAACAGGTTATCAATGATACGAGGTTGCTGCTTTGAAGAATTCCATTAAATTCTAACATATCTGAGATGGGAGTATCAAATTTACAATATTAAGATTCAGTAACCTTAAAGGTTAGTGATACTTTTAGCAAAGTTAAAGGGGAAAGGATGATAATAAGTGGTTGGTAAATGAATTCTAATAACAAAGCACAAAAAAATGAATTCCTTAAAGTTGGGTCACTACTAAAATAAAAGTTAAGAGGTAGAAAAATAAACAGATATAAAAATAAAAAATAAAAGTTAAGGGATAGAGTTTGACTTCTGGTAAATGGTGGAATAATTCTTACTAGATACAGATATAATTATAAACTGTAGTAAAAATATACAAAAAACAACTACCTCAAGGCTCTGGAGAGCAATCAAAATCTGGCATAAATTGGAAGGGAGTTCATATTAGGGAAAAAAGAAAGCACTGCTTGAGTTTCCTATTTTCTAAATCTCCTCAGCTGAGGAAAGGCTCCTGCCTGATTCTGTAGGTCAGCTCAAATCTAAATAAAAGCCTACAGCCTTATTAGCTGAGGAATGGAGGACAGAGTTCAAGATGACCATAGCAGCTAGAACAGTGCTATCCAACAGAACTTTCTATCATGATAGTCTGCTCAATATAGTATTCACTAAATAAATGTGAATATACTTAAATATAAATTAATTAAAATTAAAAATTCTATTTTTCAGCTGCACTAGCCACATTTCAAGTGCTCAACAGCCACATGTGTCAAGTGGTTACCATTTGGATAGTACAGATATAAAACATTTTCATCACCACAGAGAGTTCCAGTGGACAGGACAGAGAAGTGTGATACTGAAGAGAAGCCCCAAATCCTGCATATTCATTCTGCCCAAATCTCTGGTTGACCTCTGAAATACGTATATGTGGAGCAGCAGATTCAAAGCAGCCCAGCTAATGGCTAAACGAATGGAACAGAGATTTCTGATGCTACTCACTGAGGGAAAGATAAAGTTTCTGGATTGGCTTTTTTTCTGAAAATATTCAGGAAAAGTATGAAGATATAAAATATTACATTAGCCTCATGCTATCTTTAAAATACGTATGGCTAATTAAAGGACAATTTATAACACTGTATTATAGGTTCTATAGAATATGTGAATGTAGCATACATAAAAATTATATAGCATAAAAAACAAGTATTAGGGATAATTGAAACTTTATCTGTGTAAGGTTCCTTTACTTTACATGAAATTGTACAGTATCAACCCAAAGTTTATTGTGAAAAGTTACAGATATAAACACAATCTCCACAGCAACTGTTTTAAAACACACACACACACACACACACACACACACACACACACATACAGGTTTTAACTAAAAAGCTAATACAGGAACTAAAATGAAATTCTACTTCACTTGGATGAGGTAATCAAAGAAAACTAATGGTGAAAGTTGGTTTTATAGTTTAAACAAATATTGAAACATAGTTACCTCTGAAGGGTGAGGAAGGGCTACCTAGGAAGAGCCATAAGAGCATTTACTAAGATAATAAGAATGTTCTATAACTTAATAGTTTTTACTGCATGAGTGAATGCTTTTGTCAAAACTCACAGAATGATACCACTGTTACACTTTTCACTGTACTTAAATTTCACTGTAAGGAAAAACAAAGCATATAAATACAGTATGAGAACTCTAATGAAATGAGCACTTAAGTGTTTACATGTGAAATATTACTGATGCAACAACTTATTTTGGAATGAACAAAATTAAGATAGGGGAATAATCAGAAGGACATATGTGGTAAAGTAAATACGGCAAGTTAATAAACTACAGAATCTAGGGAGTGAATATGTGTGTTCATTGTGTAATTCTTTCAACTTTTCTGTATAACTGAAAAATTGTTTAATAAAATTTTGGGGATAAGTTGAGTCTGTATCATTTATAAAATGATCAATTATATAAAATATAACAGGTAACTATATCGTAACCTTGTATCTCTTAACTTCATTAAATTTGTTTAGAATCACTGGAATTTTCTATGTAAACAATTACATAATCTGCAATCAAGGGCAATGGTATTATTTCTTCCTTTCCAATCTTTATGCCCGTAATACTAGTTTTCCCTATATTTATGCTTTATTGCAGTGGGTGGGCCTCTAAAACCACAGTGAATGTAAGTGGTTAAAAAAAGCATTCTTGCTTTGTTCCTCATCTCATGGGAAACAGTTAAGCTCAACATTAGCTATAGGCTTTTTGGTGGAAGTTGTTTCTCAGTTTGAAGAAGTTCCCCACTATTCCTAGTTTGAATAAGAGTTTTCAGCCACAAATAGATACTGAATTGTCAAATACTTTTACACATATTTTGAAATGATCATATGAATTTTCTCCTTTATTCTGTTAATGTGGTGAATAACATTGACTAATTCAATGTTAAACCAACTTTGTGATACCCTCTTTGATTTTGATATATTGGATTGGTGGATCCAATTTGCTATTATTTTATAAAGGATCTTTGCATTGATATTCATGAAGGACATTGCTCTTTAAAAATTTCTTTTTCAAGGGAGCCTGGGTGACTCAGTCGGTTTAGTGACCGACTGCGGCTCAGGTCATGATCTCACGGTTCCTGAGTATAAGCCCTGCATCCGGCTCTATGCTGTCAGCGCAGTGGCCACTTCCCACTTCAGATCCTCTGTCTCCCTCTCTCTCTGGCCCTCCCCCGTGCACTCTGTCTCTCAAAAATAAGTAAACATTTGAAAAAAAAATTAGAAAAAAATTTCTTTTCCTATGTATCAAGTTTTTGAGAAAATTCAACACAGTGGATTTCCCATTTTGTTAAGATAAAATGCACATAATATATACTATTTAACTAATTAATTATTTGAGAGAGAATGCACGTGCGAGTCGGGGAAAGGGGCAGAGGGACAGAGAATATCTTTTTTTAAAAATATTTTTTAAATGTTTCTTTTTTGAGAGGGGGGGCAGAGATAGAGGGAGACAAAGAATCTGAAGCCAGAGCCAGGCTCTGAGCTGTTAGAACAGAGGCTGATGCAGGGCTGGAACTCACCAACAGCAAGATCATGACCAGAGCTGAAGTCAGATGCTTAACTGACTGAGCTACCTAGGCTCCCTTAAGAGGGAGAGTATCTTTTTTTTTTTTTTTTTAATTTTTATTTATTTTTCAGACAGACAGACAGACAGACACAGAGTGCAAGCGGGGGAGGGACAGAGAGAGAGGGAAACACAGAATCCGAAGCAGGCTCCAGGCTCTGGGCTGTCAGCACAGAGCCTGACCCGAGGCTTGAACCCACAAACCATGAGACCGTGACCTGAGCCAATGCCCAACTGACTGAACCACCCAGGTGCCCCAAGAGAGAGTATCTTAAGCAGGCTCCACACTCAGTGCAGATCCCGTGACCCTGGATCATGACCTGAGAAGAAATCAAGAGTCAGACACTCAACTGACTGAGCCACCCAGACACCCCAATATTTACCATTTTACAGTGATACTAAGTAATTCATACTAATAGAAAATCATCACCACCATCTATCTCCAGAACTCTTTTCATCTTAAAAACTGAAACTTTATACCCATTAAACAGTAATTCCCAAAAACCTTCTCCATTTGGGCTCTGGCAACTATCATTCCACTTTCTGTTTCTATGAATTTGACTACTCTAGGTAACTCATAAAGTGAAATCAAACAGTATATTTGTATGTGACTTTTTGTGACTGGCTTATTTCACTTCACACAACGCCCTCAAGGTTCACTTGTATTACAGCATATGTTAGAACTTCCTTACCATTTAAGGCTAAAAAATATTCCACTGTACATATATACCACATTTTGATTATCCATTCTTTCCTTAATGGACCCTTGGGCTGCTTTTACCTTTTAGCTACTGTGAATAATGCTGCTATAAATATGAGTATACAAATATCTCTTTGAGACTCTGCTTTCATTCTTTTAGGTATAAACCCACAAGTGAAAGTGTTAGATCTTATGGTAATTAAGTAGAAATATTATTGACATATAACATTATATTTATCTCAGATGTACAACATAATGATTGATTTCAAGACGATTGGTATATACTGCAAAATGGTCACCACGATAAGTCTAGTTAACATCTATCACCACACAGATATTTTTTCTTATGATGAGAACTTTTAAGATTTACTCTCTTAGCAACTTTCAAATATATAATAGAGCATTATTAACTATAGTCACTATGCTGTACATTACATCCCCAAAACTTATTTTTTTTTTTTTAACGTTTATTTATTTTTGAGACAGAGAGAGACAGAGCATGAACGGGGGAGGGTCAGAGAGAGAGGGAGACACAGAATGTGAAACAGGCTCCAGGCTCTGAGCAGTCAGCACAGAGCCTGACGCAGGGCTCAAACTCACGGACTGCGAGATCGTGACCTGAGCCGAAGTCGGACGCTTAACTGGCTGAGTCACCCAGGCGCCCCCCCCAAAACTTATTTTATAACTAAAAGCTTGTACCTTTTGACCACCGTCACCCATTATACACATTCCACTTCCATCCTTGCACCTATGGCAATCACCAATCTGTTCTCTGTATTTATGAGTTTGGTTTTTGTTGTTGGGTATTTTTCATTTTTCTTAGATTCACATAGAAGTGAGATCATACAGTATTTGTCTTTATCTGACTTCTTTAACTTAGCATAATGCTTTCCAAGTCCATCCACAATGTCAAAATTTCTTTTTTATGGATGAATAATATAATAATCTATTGTATATACAGATTGTGTATATACATGCATACACACACACCACCTCTTCTTTATTCATTCCTCCACTGATGGACACTTAGGTTACTTCCATGGCTTGGCTGCTGTAAATAAAGCTGTTATGAGCACGGGGTACATATATCTTTTCAAATTAGTGTCTTCATTTTCTTCAGATAAATACCCAGAAGTCAAACTGCTGGATCATATGGTATTTCTATTTTTAAATTTCTGAGGAACCCCATACTGTTTTCCATAATGGCTACATCAATTTATATGTCTACCAACAATGCACAATGGTTCCCTTTTCTCCACATTCTTGCCAACACTTGTTTTGTCTTTTTGATACTAGCCATTCTAACAGGTATGAATCAGGTGGTATCTCATTGTGATTTTGATTTGTGTTTCCCTAATAACTAGTCGTGGTGAGCATCTTTTTCATGTGTTTCTTGGCCAATTTGTATATCTTTTTTAGTGGAATGTCTATCCAGGTCCTTTGCCCATTTTTTTTCTTTGCCCATTTTTGAATAGGATTGTTTGCTGTGTTTAATGTTGTCGAGTTTTAAGAATTCTCTGTATATTCTAGACATTAATCCCTTTTGAGTTAAATGATTTGCAAATATCTTCTTCCATTCTGTGAATTCTCTTTTTACTCTATCGATAATATCAATGTACAGAAATTTTTAATTTTCATGAAGTTCAATTTTAAACATACTGGATTTTAGGGATGCCTGGGTGGCTCAGTTGGCTGAACATCCAACTTCGGCTTAGGTCATGATCTTGAGGTTGGTGAGTTTGAGTCCCACGTCAGGCTTTGTATTGACAGCGCGGAGCCTGGAGCCTGCTTCGGATTCTGTGTCTCCCTCTCTCTCTACCCCTCCCCCACTAGTGCCATCTCTCGTTCTCTCTCTCGCTCTCTCTTTAAAAAATAAACATTAAAATTTTTTTTAAACATTCTGGATTTTAAAACCTTCGATATAGCATACATTTCAGACAATGTTAATAACCAAGTCACTTCCACTTCTAGTGGAGACTATTAAGTTTTCTTTTTACATTTAATTCAATCAACATATACATATAATTAAAATAAAACTACACATACACAGTAAAACCTTGGTTTGTGAGTATATTTTGTTCTGGAAACATGCTTGTAGCCCAAAGCACTTGTATATTAAAGCTAACTTCAAGAACCACTGGCTCAGTTGTGATCAAGCATCACATACAACTCGTATTACAAGACATCAGTTGCTTCTCAAGTTAAAATTTATTAGAAATGTTTGCTCGTCTTGCAGAACACTCGCAGAACAAGTTACTCACAATCCAAGGTTTTACTGTACTTTAAGTCACTTTTTGTTTTTAGAAACCTTTCTACAGAAATAAATAAGGACATAGGTATATACATGATTACCACAGCACTATTTGAAAGGGAAGATTGTGGACAAGAAGAGATCCAATTTGCCCATACAACTATAAACGGGACATTTCTAAACCCAGAAAAGCTAAATATGACAATGAGAAGTGGTGCTAAAGCTAGGGATATTAGTTAAGTACCACCTTAACCAATAGGAAAAAAGTGACAACCAAATACCATCAGTGCAGAAGATTGACTGACTGACTGACTGAATAAAGGCTCTCCCTGATAACAGAATCTCCAAGTCCTTCATTATGGCTGACGCATGCCCAATCACCTTGAAGAAAAGCCTAGCAGTTGAAAAGTCCTGCCCTCATAACCATAGCTCCTAATCAGCTTTTCAAAGCTGAATTATTTAATATGAACTGACAACCAACTCATGGTTAAATAGGGTTAATTATGGTATCCATCCTAAAAAATTGGAAGACTAAATACTAAGAACAATGGCTGCTAAATACTAGAGTACAGGAAATTTTAGCTCAACAGAGAATACCAATAAAGACATTATTAAAAAGACCCAAGCAGAAGTCTGAAAAATGAAATAACTGAAATGAAAAATTCACTAAAAGGTTTCAACAACAGAACAAGCAGAAGAAAGAACATGCAAACCTGAAAATATGTCAATTGAAATTATGTAGTCTGAGGAGCAGAAAGAAAAGAAAAACAAAGAAAACTCAATAGAGCCTAAGAGTCCTGTGGGATACCACCAAGCTGATCAACATGCATAATTGGAGACCCAAATAAGAAAGGAGAAGAGTATTTGATAAAATAATGGCCACACACTTTCTAAATTTGCTAAAAGACATGATTCTACCTATCTAAGAAGCTCAACAAACTCCATGAAGGATACAGAGATTCACACTGATATATTACACTCAAGCTGCTGAAAGCCAAAGACAGAGAGAATCTTGAAAGCAAGAGAGAAGCAACTCATCATGATCAAGAGATCCTCAACAAGACTATCAGCCAACTTATCAGCAGAAACTATGGAGGCTAGAAAGCAGAGGAATGACATATTTAAAGTGCTGAAAGGGGTTTTCCAACCATCAACCAAGAATTTTGTATCTAGCACAAGTATCCTTCAAAAATGAAGGCAATATTAAGACATGCCCAGATAAATAAAAGCTGGGGTGCCTGTTGTGAGAACACCTGCTCTACAGGAAATGCAAAGCAAGTTCTTGAGGCTAAAACAAAAGGGCACTCACTGGACAGTAACTTGAAGCTTTAGGAAGAAATAAAATCTCTGGTAAAGGTAAATACATCGCTAAATATAAAAACCAGTATTAACATATTTTTGGTTTGTAACTCCTTTGTTCATTTCCTACATGATTTAAAAGGCAAACACATAAATCACTAATTATAAATCTGAATTAATGGGAACACAATGAATAAAGATGCAATTTGCATCTTTGCAAAATCTACAAAAACACAAAAGAGGTGCAAAGCTGTATAATAGGAGCAAAGATTCTGAAGCTACTGAAGCTAAGCTGGTAACATTTCAAACAAGACTGTTTGTGGTGTTCATTGTAATTCCTAAGGTAACCACCAGAAAATATCTAAAAAACACGTACAAAGGAAATGAGAAGAGTATTAAAATGGTACAATAAAAAAAAAATCAATTAATAAAAACAGCAACAGAGACAAGGAACAAAAAAGGTATTAAAATATACCAAAAAATTAGCAAAATTGCTTCCTTATCACTAATTCCTTCAAGTATAAATGGACTGAATTTTCTAATCAAAAGACAGAGATGGCACAATGGAGATACACGATTCAACCATATGCTGTCTCAACAGACTCACTTTAGATTCAAAGACCCACCCAGAAAATGAAAGGACAGAAAAAGATATTCCATGCAAACAGTAACCAAAAGAGTGAGGTGGCAATGTTAGTATCAGATAAAATAGACAAAATAAAAAACTGATACAGGAGATAAAGAATATTATATATTGATAAAAGGTCAATTTCTCAAGAAGATTATAACAATTATAAACATAATACACAAACAGAGCTCCTAAATACACCAAGCAAATATAGACAGAACTGAAAGGAGGAGTACACAGTTCTATAGCAATAGTTGGAGACTTCAATAGCCTACTTTCAAAAACAGGTAAAGTATCTAGACAGAAGACCATTAAGGCAGTAAAGGACTTGAACAACACTATAAACCACCTAGACATAACAGAAATATATGGAACATGACACCCAACAACAGTTGAATATATATTCTTCTCAAGAACACATGGAACATTCCCTCAAGAAACCTCCCAACAAAGGAAAGTCCGGGACTACATGGTTTCATTGTTGAATTCTACCAAACATTTAAAGGAAAAAGGCTAATCCTTCTCAAACTCTTCCAAAAAGTAGAAAAGGAGGAAACACTTAAGTCATTCAATGAGGCCAGTACAGCCCTGATAGCAAAGACACCACAAGAAAACTACATGCCAATATCTCTTATGAATATAGATGCAAAAGTCATCAAGAAAACATTACCTAACTGAATCCAACAGCACAGTAAAAGGATTATACACCATGACCACATGGAATTTATCCATGTGCAATTTATCCATGAAATGGAAGTATCTCTCAATTTTAGAAAAAAATCAGTCAGCATGATATACTTCATTAATAGAACAAAGGGGAAAAAAAAAACTATGATCATCTCAACTTATGCAGAAAAAGCATTAGACAAAATCCAGTATCTTTCTATGATAAAAATACTCAGACTAGGAATAAGGAGAAAACATGACAGAACAATTATGAAAAACCCAAAGCTTATATCGTACTTAATGGTGAAACACTGAAAGCTTTCCCAGTAAGATTAGGAATAAGACAAGGATAACCACTGTTACTCAACATTGTACTAGAAATTCTAGCCAGAGCAATTAAGCAAGATAAAGAAATAAAAGTATTCAAATTAGAAGGGAAGTAAAACTATTATTTATAGATGCCAATATCCTATATATAGAAAATCCCAAAGAACGAACACACATACTCTCGCCCCCAACCCACACAACTAGAGTTAATAACAGAATTCATCAAAGTTGCAAGAGTGCAAGATCAACATGCACAAATGAGTTGTGTTCTATATACCAACAATTAACGACCTATACAGGAAATTAAAAAAATAATTTCATTTGCAACAGCATCCAAAAGAATAAAATACCTAGGCATAAATTTAACCAACAAAGCAAAGGACTTAAACATTGGAAACTAGAAAAAACCATTGAAAAACTAAATAAAATGTAAAAATATCTCATGTTCATGGGTTGGAAAACTTAATATAGTTAATGACAATACTACCCAAAGTGGCCTACAGATTCAACGTATCTATAACTGTATTTGACAATCAAAATTCTATCAGCCTTTTTGCAGAAATGGAAAAATAATTCTCAAGTTCACATGGAATTGCAAGGGGCCCCAAATAGCCAAAACAATATTGAAAAAGTGGAACAAAATTGGAGAACTCACACTTCTGAATTTGAAAACATATTACAAAAGCTACAGTAATCAAAACAGTGTGATACTGTTATAGGGACAGATATGTAGACCAAAAGAATAGCATCAAGAGTCCAGAAATAAACCCATAGATCTATAGTTCAAGGATTTTTGACAGGAGTACAAGGCCATTCAATAGGGAAAGAACAGTCTCTTCAACAAAATGGTGCTAGATAACTGGACATCGCTGTGCAATAGAATTAAGTTGGATCCCACACTGCACACAAAAATTTACTTAAAATTAAAACTACAACCTAAATATAAGAGACAAACCTGTAGAAGTTTTAGAAGAAAACTTAGGGATAAATTTGCATGACCCTGGTTTTGGCAACAGATTCTTAGATAGAACACCAAAAGTACAAACAAGAAAAAACAAGTAAGTTGGACTTCATCAACATTAACTTTGTATATCACAGGACATTATCAAGGAAGTAAAAATATAACCTATAGAATGGGAGACAATATTTGCAAATCATGTACTGAGAAAGGTTTAGCTTACAGAATAAAGAACTCTTACAACTCAACAATAAAAAAAAAATTTTTTTTAATGGGCAAAGGACTTGAATAGATATTTGTCCAAAGATAAATAGCCAACATGCACATGACAAGATGCTCAATGAGATACCATGTCACACCTGGTAGGATGGCTATGAAAATACATATATACATACATACATACATACATACAAACATACAAAACACAAGTGTTGGCAAGGATATTGAGAAGCTGAAACTCTTATACATTGTTGGTGGGAATGTGAAACAGTTCAGCTGCTGTGAAAAATAGTTTGATGGTTCCTTAAAAAATTAAACATAGAATTACCATGACTCAGCAATTCCACTTGTAGTCATACACCCAAAAGAAATGAAAACAAAAACAAAAACAAAAACAAAAACAAACAAAAAACAAACAAACAAACAAAAAAAAGAAATGAAAACATATACTCAAAAACTTATACACACATGTTTTATAGCAGTATTATTCACGATAGCCAAAGGTGGAAACAGATCAAATGGATAAACAAATTTGTGGTATATCCATGAAACAAAATGTTATGTAGTCATAAAAAGGAATAAAATACTGATACATGCTACATCACGAACCTTGAAAACATTATGCTAAGTTAAAGAAGCCAAACACAAAAGACCCCGTTATTTTATGATTCCATTTATATGAAATATCTTGATCAGATAAAACCAGAGACAGAAAGCAGTCAGTGGTTGCCAAGGGCTGGAGTAATGGGTAATGGGTAATCATGTTAATGGGTTTTAGTTTTGCAGGTTTGAAGAGTGCTGGAGAATGGCTGCACAGCAATGTGAATGTACTTAACATTACTGAACTGTACATTTAAAAATGATTAAGATGGGGGGGCATGCCTGGATGGCTCAGCTGGTTAAGCATCCGACTCTTGATTTTGGCTCAGGCCATGATCCCAGGGTCTTGGGATCAAGCAG
Source organism: Panthera uncia (assembly GCF_023721935.1). Taxonomy (NCBI): domain Eukaryota; kingdom Metazoa; phylum Chordata; class Mammalia; order Carnivora; family Felidae; genus Panthera; species Panthera uncia. Next base: position 36,122,915 of record NC_064809.1, read on the forward strand.
TGCATCAGGCTCACAGTGGAGCGTGAGCCTGCTTGGGATATTCTCTCTCTCCTGCTCTCTCTGCTCCTCCCCTGCTCATTCTCTCCCCCCCCCCCCCTCAAAACTAAATGAATAAACTTAAAAAAAAGAGAACCCCAAGCAGCCTCTGTGCTGTCAGCACAGAGCCTGACACAGGGCTCGAACCCATGAAGTATGAGATCATAACCTGGGCTGAATTCAAGAGTTGGACACTCAACCAACTAAGCTACCCAGGCATTCCAATGATTTATTCTTATTTCTAGAAGTCTTTGGATCTTTTCTAATTATGCCTGAACTTTCTTTTCTTTCTTTCTTTTTTTTTTTTTAAAGTAATCTCTATGCCCAACATGGGACTCAAATTCATAATCCCAAGAGATTAAGAGTTGCGTGCTCTACTGACAGAGCCAACCAGGTGCCCCTGCCTGAACTTTTTTGATGTAGTTATATTCCTTCACTATGGTTTCTAATCATGGTTTCTCTCCTTTTATCACTTTATATACTTGTATATACTTACATATACCTTTAGTGACATCTTTTTGTACTTATAAGCTTATTTTGTATTCACTTTCAGAGTTGTCAATAGCATCTTTGATTCCAATGTTATTTTCCAGTTGTATCTGATCATCATATTACTGTGTGTGACTTGTAATTTGTGAGGTCACCTTCACTGGGGACTGTTTTATCCACGTACATAATGACCAATGAAATGCTGAAAATGTCCCTCGGAGTTTTCATTGGATTCTGGACCAATTAGAATCTTCATTCCTTGATTTGTGATCCCTGCACCAAGCTGGTAGTCTACATTTATATTATAGAGCCATCTACACATGACCTGAGATTTCTGGTTTTTTTCATAGGGACTCCCCCTCTTATCCTAAGTGCTGGGCAGAGGGGCAAAATTCCTTGTAGCTTTCACTGGCTGGGGTGAAGAGTTCTCCCTTTTTATTAATAATTCAGGTTTTGACACAGGCTAAGTTCAAGTTCCCCTCTCTGCTGAGTTCTAAGGCCTTTTGTCCTGGCATGGACAATAAAACTCTTGGTATCCAAAACTCAAGCCCTATATATGATGTGAAAACCCAACAGACTGCCAAAACATTGGTTACTGTTTAGGCCTTTAGTTACCTCCACTTGTCCTTTCATCTGGAGGTCACTCTTTCTTTCTTTAAAAACTTGGGTATGTACTGAAAAAGCTTTTATTATATTCCACATTTTAGTTTGTTGATGGTGGGGGTGGGGGTGGGAGTGGAATTCCAAAGAAGCTTAGTCTATGTTACCCAAAGCCTTTCAATAAACTTTTTAAAACAAATAAACTGTTATAGAGTACTCCTGTAGGATATGCCTGACAGACTACTGACAGTCCATTAATATGTCCAAACTGGTGAAAAGAATCTCAAGATGAAGATATACACACAAACTACTACTACCACACAATTTCCCTCAATTCATTCAAATACTTACCAAGTTTAAAGCATAGTGCTAGGGAGCACAGTCTAGTGAAAGAAAAAGACATCTGGATAACAAGAAGCTTGGATGACTAGGGTAAAGATGTTGCCATAAATACTTGAGAAGCTGGGTGTGGAAACTAGAATTTGCTAGGGGGAAATAATTTGTTGGCTTTTCAGTGTGTTAATCTTAAGCATCCAAGAACACATGCAAGTGACTACATTCAGGAAATATAAAACTATGTTTCAAAGACCTGTGATGAATCAGTTCAGTAGTATTAACTAAAGAAAAGTAGTCAGAAATTAATACATACTAAAGAGACAATTAAAAAAAATCTGTATCTGGGGCACCTGGGTGGCTCAGTCAGTTAAGTGTCCGACTCTTGGTTTCAGCTCAGGTCATGATCTCGTGGTTTATGAGTTTGAGCCCCGCTTCGGGCTCTGTGCACTGACAGCATGCTGACAGCATGGAGGTTGCTTGGGATTCTCTCTCTCTGCCCCTGCCTGGCTTGCTCTCTCTCTCTCTCTCTCTCTCTCTCTCAAGATAAATAAACTTAAACAAAAAAAGATACTTAAAAAAAAATCCAATTCCTTCACAATAAAAAAATTTAAACCATATAATTTATACTACAGTTTACCCTTGAATAATATAGGTTTGAACATTGCAGGTCTACTTATATGCAGATTTTTACAGTATAGCACTGTAAATGTATTTTCTCATAATTTTATTTTCTCTAGCTTATTTTATTATAAGAATACAGTAAATAAGGGGTGCCTGGGTGGCTTAGTTAGTTAGGCGTCTGTCTTCGGTTCAGGTCACAATTTCACAGTTCATGAGTTCGAGCCCCACACTGGGCTGTCAGCATGGAGCCCACTTTGGATCCTCTGTCCCCTTCTCTCTCTGCCCCTCCCCTGCTTGTGCTCTCTCTCAAAAATAAACATAAAAAAAAAAAAAGAATATAGTAAATAATACATATCATATACGAATATGTGTTAATCAACTGTTTATGTTATCAGTAAGGCTTGCAGTAGGCTGGAACAGTAGGCCATCAAGTAATTGTTTGGAGGATTCAAAAGTTATACTCAGATTTTCAACTACATGGAGGGTGAGTACCCCTAATTTCCATGCTGTTCAAGGGTCGTTTGTACTTTCCTGAGTAAGGAAAACACCTGTGATTCCCAAAGGCTAAACTCCAACTCTTTAAAACTCTGTAATAGGGAACAAGAAATTTCTGCATTTGACCTGTTTTCCTGAAAGAAATGATGAGTCTAGCTGTTTGGGCATTAATTTCTAATACTATAACAAATGAAACTAGTGATAACTGCTACAGCACAATTTGCATTTGACATAATAGTTGCAGAGATGCAGCAAAAACTGTACAAGGTGATAAAAATAAATGGAGAAGTCCTCTCAATAAGCTTCAACCTCATTTTAACCACTAGAGGGCTACCTTGCCATTTGATTTCACAATCCCTTAGCCATTCAATTTTAGAACCCCAAATCAACAGGGTTTAAAATAACTAGGTTTATTCTGTAATAACTTCTCTTTTTAATATTACTACTGAATAATTATCAAATCATTTTATACACCAGAGGACTTTATGGGCAAGAAAATGTGCTAATAACAGTTGGAACGATTGTTCCCTCCATGGTACACTGGGTGACAAAAGCAGGACTGATAAAATAGGAAAATTCAAGTTCTTTCGTACTTCTTGGTCAATTTTGATAATATTGATAGACTTACGTTTTAAGTGTTCCAGATGTCATTAGTTCAGTCACCAAAACAATGCACTTCTTCCCTTTTACTGTGGACTCCCAGGAATCATAGAATCGAACAATATTGGGATGCTGAAGGCCCTTTAACATTTCTGCCTCTTCTTTAAATCTCTGCCTCTCAGACTTTGTTAATTTTCGATCCTAAAATCAAGAACCAGAACAGAACGTGGTTTAAAATAACAAAACACGAAGTCACACAGTTAAATTTAAATGCTGTTAGGAGTACACTATCATGATGAGTACTGAGAAAGGTATAATTGTTGAATCATACAGCATACCCGAAACTAATATAGCACTATATGTTAATTATACTTGGATAAAAATAAAATAGTTCAAATAGAAAAACACACAAAAATAATTTTAAATGCTAAATGTGTACTAAATTATGATGATCAATACTGTTTCAAACAGGAACACTACAGTTGCTAAAGACCAGTAATTTCTTTAGCCTTTCAGCAGTATGACAACAGGCTAAAGTATCTTTAAGAAAACTAGATTATAATGTCATGCTTGAGATTACTTCAGCATCTTTATTGTTAATGTATGCCTCAGAGATGGTCTCATTTTGTAGGTGCAGTTAACTTACCACTTCTAAAATAAGTCATTTATTGCTAGATATGCAACTTAACAATATGGTATGAGATTTTGGAGGTAAAAAGATCTAAATATAAATTCTAGTTCTGTCTTTGCTTTGATCAGAATTTTCTTTATGAATATATTAATCTACTAGGTATGCTTTATCACATGTTTAAAGCACCTGGCACTATGTAAGTTAATTCACTTCTCTGAAATGAACTAGGGAAAAACAATTTGTTGATCTTCCCTTGACAAAATCCCAAATAAACAAACTCTGAATTATTCTATATATTAAAACTGAAACTATCTCTGCCATATTAATATTCTATCAAAACATGCAATACATATTTTAACAAAATATTCCAGGCATACAATAATGTGTCCATCACATAAATAAACATTCTAGATATAAAGTCTCCTATGTAACTAGATTGTCCTTCCCCCCGTCACTATTCCTTACCCTTTAATAACCACTAGCCTGAATTTGGACATACCATTCCCAAATGGGTATTTACACTTTGGGTTAAAATGTTAAAAGTTCATAAAATGATGTTACAGAGTATGTTTTCTTTGAAAGCTTGTTTTCATTCAGTATTGAGATCACCCGTGATGATACACAAGGAGACTACAAGATATCTACCATATTACTGTAACTTGGCTTTGTTCATTATCACTGTTACAGTTACTCACTGTCTAAATATATCACAATTTATATAATCTCCTATTGATTAATCTTTAGACTCTTCCCCATTTTTTGCTACTCAATACTGCAGTGGTGTTACAGTATTAATCTCCCTGGACATACATTAAAGTGTGTGTCTAGGACACAGGTTCTTATTACAAAGCTACAGCAATCAAAACAGTGTGGTACTGGCATAAGGACAGATGTATAGACCAAAGGAATAGTGTTGACAGTCCAGAAATAAGCCCATACATCAATTATGAATATATATACCTGAGAGCACTCAGCAATCCTTGTGATTTTTGTCACCAATAGCCCTAGATATTTTGATATCATGTAACAGTGGTTATAGATTATCTCAAAATACCATTTACATCAATCAAATTACTTTGAAATTGACAGCTATTAGATCTTTCAGTTGCTCTTATTAGTATGCACTAATAATGCATACTACATCACATATTTAAAAATTTTTGTAACTATTTCAGTATAATCAGTTTCCATTTTAATCCTATGTATTTTATTATACAGACTTAAAACATTATTCTAGCTTTCAAAGGAGATCTGAGGCACAAAAAAAATACTATTAGGATACATGTCTAGAATTAATCATACATAAGAAATAGGCACCTTCAATTTTCATAGGTATCAACAAATTGTTTTTCAAGGGGACTGTACCAAATATACTCTCTTAATAGCATTGTATGAAGGTTTCTGCTGCACACGGTCACCAGCAATTGGTATTATCAGACATTAATCAATTTGATGGGTATAAACTCATATCCTATTGTTTAGTTTACATTTTGAGAGTCAAAAATAAGTGAGAAAAACTTTGTTTTCTTTGCAGGCTACTTCATATTCTTCTTCTGTGAGATGTCCAATCATATCATTTGTTGCTTTCCTTCTTTGTATAAGTTCTCAATATAAATTTGGATACTAATTCTTTATTAATTTTATGTTACAGATATGTTTTCTCAATTTGTGTTTCGTATCTCCACCTTGCTTATGAAGTCTTTTGATTTCAATGTTTTTATTTGACTATAGTTCAATTTATCTTTTACTTTGTGGCTTTATGTCTTCAAGTAATTCTTCTAGACACTGAGGCCATATGTTTTTCCTTTTTAAAATATAAATTTGTTTTGTTTGCCACACTTGGGAATTTATTTGTTGAGTAATTTATTTGGTTGGATAAAAGAAGGACTGGCTGTTTTTTTCTATATTAACCAATAACTCAATACTATTGGATGAACAATCCATCCTTTCCATATAAGTGTAATTCTATTTCTGGATTCTATATTCTATTACAATGGTCTGTCTATTCTGCACTAATATCACGCTTTCTTGTTATAGTTTTAAAATAATTCATTTTTAAAAAAAAATTTTAAAAATAAAAAAAATAATAATAATTCATTCTTGGTAGAACCACTTCCTATAACACCTTCTTCAATTTTATTTTCTAAATTATCTTAGCTATTTTTTCCAATAAGACTTTTATTTTTATAATATAGAAATTACAGCATAAACCACCTAAAATATCAGGATATTATCAAGAATTTTAATTAAAGGCATAGAACTTGTAACGACATGGAGATTGTACAGATAATCTGCTCTCCCAACAACTCTTTTTCCCAAGTAGTATATATTAAAAAATTTTTTATTGTAAATTTATATACCATAAAAAGTACTATTCTCATCACTCCTCTGATATCAATTATCTTATATATTATTTTTGCCTGATACTTTAGTTCCCTACTATCCTACTACTCTTTAAGACAACATTATAATTACTATTTAAACAGTATATGTTTACTTATATATACCCACATATCTTTTTATTCACATTTCCATTTTGCTCCTTATTCCCTTATCTGGGCTTATTTTTCTTCTTTTGGGAAATACATTTTTCACAATTCTTTCAGTAAACATTCCAATAGTGGTGTAATCTTAATTTGTTTGAAATGTTTATTCCATCACGACTCTTGAATGATAATTTAGATGGGTGTAGAATTCTAGGTTGGCTTATTTTTCTTTCAGCATTTTCAAGATACTGTTTTGCGGTGTTCTGTTGTCTACTACAGCTGTCAGTATAAATGTCCTCCTTTGTAAATTTATCTGTATTTTCTCTCTACTTGCTCTAAAGCCTTAAAAAAATTTTTTTTAATGTTTATTTATTTTTGAGAGAGAGAGAGAGACAGAGTGTAAGCAGGGAGGGGTAGAGGGAGAGGGAGACACAGAATCCGAAGCAGCTCCAGGCTCTGAGCTATCAGCACAGAACCTGTTGTGGGGCTTGAACCCACAAACTGTGAGATCATGACCTGAGCTGAATTCAGATGCTTAACCAACTGAGCCACCCAGGTGCCCCAAGACTTTTTTTTTTTAAATTGTGTTCTGTACTTCCACTACCAGGCATCTAGTTTTATGTATATATAATGGCGCTGAGTGTGCTTTTAAGCCACAAGTTTCAAGTATTTGTCTTCAAGTCAGGAAAATTATCAACTATTATCTCTTTGAATATTGCCTTCTCCTATTCCTTTCTCTTCTAAGATTTATGTATGTGTTTATATGTGCTGTGTGTCTGTGTTTTTGTGTGTAACCTACTCCATTCTTCCTATCTTTTAACTTCTCTCTCATTTTCCATTTCTTTATCTTCTGGACAATGTTCTGAGATCTTGCTCACTAAGTCACTCCTAAGCTACTACTAGATCTAAACTGGTTATTACCTCCTAAAAATTTGTTTAGATTAATCAAACTTTAAAGTCCAAAGGAGCAAGGGATACAAAAGACATGTGGCAAGGTCTCAGTCCCTGATCCAGAAATAAGTGATGAATGAACACAAAAAATATGAACACTTCCAACTAACCATACAAGTCTTAGAGGGCTAGGTATATAGGTAAGAGAGGCACATATTTAAACATCCATAAAGAAAATAAAACAAAGTTGTCAATCTGTCACCAGAAGTACTCAAGCCACCACTCCAGTCCCTACTCTCCTCATTAGCATCATAAACAAAGCTAGGAGAGAAAAAAGAAGAACAAGAAGGCTAGGCACTTAACTAATAGTTTCAGTGGGGAAGGAATTCTGCTGCCACTTCACCAGGCCCAATGCCTGGGGGTAGGATTTGTCCCTTCCCACTCAGTGGTAACCCTAACACATGGAGTTTTGAATGAGACATGATAACTGGCAGCTGAATTTGCAATGAACCTCTACAACCTTCATTCTCATTCCCTGCTTCATGAACCTGTAAGTTTTCCCAGCACCTTCTGCAGACCTTCCTTCTGTTCCATCTCTAAATTATCACTGCAAGCTTGACCTCTCTCAAAGTTCCATAAAATCCCCTTTCACAGTCCTTAATCACTTCTATTCCCACTCTCAACCAAAGGCTGCAATCATCCACAAGTCATACCCTGTCCACTGAGACTCAGGTCCATGGCAGCAGAGATCCTGGGTTATCCTCCTAAAATGTTCCTTTTCTAGAGAACAGACAGTGAGTGAAAGGACAAAGTCAAAGTATATAAAACCAGATGACTGAGGAAAGTAGTAGCACTTGCCATTTAGTTTTTAACTGTAATGCATTTTGATTTATTGAATCTCTTTTTGTGTCTTTATTAAATCAGTCATTCACTACCCACTCCAACACTAACTTGATGTTTTTTTGTCATTTCCGTTTTTAGTCCTTTAATTCTTTAAAATAATTTAAAGGCTCAGTTCAATTACACTTTTATCTGAGTTACTGGGGCTCTGATTTTGCCTATTGGTTTTGGTTCACTTGTGGTGGTTTGTTTCTTCATGTGACTTACAATATTGAATAAAATGGTTACTTTAACTTTTTTTTTTTTAACGTTTATTTATTATTGAGAGACAGAGCATGAGCATGGGAGGGGCAGAGAGAGGAGGAGACACGGAATCCGAAGCAGGCTCCAGGCTCTGAGTTGTCAGCACAGAGCCCGACGCGGGGTGCAAACTCACAAACTGCGAGATCATGACCTGAGCCGAAGTCAGATGCTTAACCAACCGAGCCACCCAGGCGCCCATAAAATGGTTACTTTAAACTGTGATTTGTATTTTGGAATATGCTCAGTTGTGGATGTATCCCAGTAAATCGGTGGATCAGTTCAGAGTTTGTTTAGGCCGAATGTCCTAGGAATATTACTAGTCTTGGCCATTAACTCCATGCAATCAGTTCAAACTCAAATCTTATTATGTGTGTCAATACATGTCCTTGTTTATAAATTTTCAGGGTAAACTTTTTTTCACCTGACCTGAAGAACCTTCTGTTTTCCATGTCTCAGAAACTTAATTTTTCTCTAGTCCATATTTTCATTAAAGGTGTAGCTCTTCAAGGAACAACTTTATTGCATCTCAGTTCCACTACCTGCTTGGGCTTGAGACTTCATCTATCATTAGATAGATGGTAAAACCATACCTTAGTTATTAATGAGACTGGCAACTGTCTCAGAAAAGTCCTAGTGTCAGTTCACACTTCTCCCACTCTACTTTTTTGTTTCTTCTTAGTTTTTAGATCTTGGGAGATCATCCTTACATATCTACAAGCTTAGTTATGCACTTAAAAGGATAGGTTTTTATTGTGCTTTTGATCAAAATTTTCAAAATATCTAGTGTTTTACAGTGGGAAGAGTTTTCAGCTTGTTTTATTTTCTATTTATTGATCTATAATAGAACTTCCCAATGTTTTTTAAAAATCTTCCTTACCATACATTCATTCCTAAATATTCCTCATTTAAGGAAAATTTATACAGAAAGAAGAAAAACCCTTGATTGCTTATACATAAGAAAACTTAAAGAAACTATGAAGTTAATTCAGTCTGAACACAATTACAAGACAGTAATCACATGACAGGGTGTCTGGGTGGCTCAGTCAGTTAAACACCCAACTTTGGCTCAGGTCATGATCTCTCACAGTTTGTGGGTTCGAGCCCCGTGTTGGGCTCTGTGTTGACAGCTCAGAACCTGGAGCCTGCTTTGGATTCTGTGCCTCCCTCTCTCTCTCTCTCTCTCTCAAAAATAAAACATTAAAAAAAAAAAAAAAGATAGAACACATGAGCCAAATGAATTATGATTTCTACCTAAAACTGACATTATTTATTTTAACATATAGTATACTTTCTTTTTAAATGTTTATTTATTGTGAAAGAGAGAGAGTGCATGCGTAAGCGGGAGAGGAGCAGAGAGGAAGAGATAGAATCCCAAGCAGGCTCCACACTGTCAGCACAGAATCCGATATAGGGCTCAAATTTACAAACCATGAGATTATGACCTGAGCCAAAATCAACAGTTGGATGCTTAAGCCACCTAGACACCCCAATATATAGTCTACCTTCTTGACTGTCTTGATAAATATTCTTATCTTCTGTAGCATGCAACCTCCATTTTAGTTTTTAGCAATTATAGTGTATCTTCATAAACATTTGCTTGATTTTAACAAATATTTGAGTACCCTGCCATCAGACAACAGGATATGATGAGCATCAGAGACAAGGTTCCTGCTCTCTAGACTTTACACTGTAAGAGGCACAGGCATTACTTTTATTCAGTATGATAAAGAGGAAAAAACCGGGTATACTGAGAGCATATCACAAAAGACCCAATTCTGTGTGCACAAGTGTGCACAAGCTAGAGTTAGGCATGTAAGAAGAACCCATATCAGCAGGATACTCTAAGGATTAAAAGTGAGATCACAGGCATGAAAGTCCCCACAGTTCTGGTCATGTAACACTTGAAATGCTTAAGACCACAAGAATCTGTAAAAAGTAAACATTGGAAACGTAGGATATAGATTGGAGGTGAGGAGATTCAAACTTTAATAACAGTGAACTATGAGATCTAAACTTATATTTTATTTAAATTTGTTTATTCACCCATAGTTCAGAACTGCTGGAAACTACTTACACTAGACCATTTTAGCTGAAATTTGGAACATACATTACACAGGATAAGGAAGTGTACTACTTAAGAGTAATAGCTTGGGGTACCTGGGTGGCTCAGTTGGTTAAGCGTCTGACTTCGGCTCCGGTCATAATCTCACAGTTTGTGAGTTTGAGCCCTGCGTCTGGCTCTGTGCTGACAGCTCAGAGCCTGGAGCCTGCTTTGGATTCTGTGTCTCCCTCTCTCTCTGGTCCTCCCCCACTCACACACTCTCTCTCTCAAAAATAAACATTAAAAAAAAAGAGTAATAGCTTAAATATAAATTATGTAAATATAGTCACTGTTGTACAAATAGGAAATTAAATTTAAGTCTGACTGATTTTCTGTAGAGGGCTTTCACAAAATTCTTACATAGTTTAAAAGACATACTGAACCTTCAACTGTGAGATGTTTTCTCTCAACTGATACGTAACTCTGGGCAGAAATTGTTACTATATGTGAAAGACACTAGCACAGATCAGTCTATTTTACTTAAATTTTAATTATATTTAAAATCTCAAGACTGTTTATCACATCTGTATTTCCAAGTTTTCAATAATGTTTTAAAGTACACAAGGCTTGGGTAAATTTTCTGCTGAAACTTACTCAAAGTAATTTACTTATGTTTTCTCTACCACCACTATCCTATTTCAAGCCATCATGATCTCTTCTGAATTCCTGCAATAACCTACTAAGTTGTTTCCCAAACCTAATCTTACCCTTATACAATCTGTTATTCCATTTTTGCCATATACAGTCAGAATTTTTTAGTGCCAATTAAATCAATTCGAAGGTATGCCTACATAATCTTTAGAAATACCATTTTTCACATATCTGAAATTAGAATGCATCACACAACTGCAGTTTTAGATTCAATGAAATACTGTCATAATCCTGTTTAAACTGTTTAATAACTTTCTACAGCCTTTAGGACAAAGGTGAAAAATCACTGTGACCTACGAAGTCCCACATAATATGGTCCTTGCCCTTTCTTCAAGCCTCATTTCTTATCACTCTAACCTTTTGCATTCTCAAACATGTTATGCTCCTTCCCATACAGGTCCTTCATACGTGCCATGTCCTCTATCTAGGATGCCCTTCTATCAACCTTTTTAGCCTAGTTAATGCCCAGTCATCCTTCAAAGATCAATTCAATTCATTTCCTCAGGGACACCTCCCCTGTCTCTTACTCTAGGTTATCATCCTCCTTCCTTATTTATATGTTTTTACAAACTATGTATATGCCTCTTTTGTATCACTTAATCACAAGTCATATTGCATTGAGACTTATTCTAAAAGCAGTGACAAAATGCTTTTTCAGTGTTCTATCTTTGGTATCTGACAACCTAGCATAACTTGCTAAATAGCCATATGTTGAATGAATCCATGAAAGTGCTTTCCAAGAAAAGAAAGAAGTGCGTATATATCCTTAACAAGCAGTTAGCATTTCCCAGGAATAAAAGAAATTTCTAGGACTTAAAAGAAAGATAAGAATTGAAGTTGAAATTGACTCTGAATTTCAGTAAGTCTAAAAAAGACCACAGCTGCTGCCACTTGATTTTTAAAAATAATTTGTAAAAGCCCATTGTTAAACAGTTGCCAACTACTTATTTATAACAAAATACAAAAAAGGAAGGGGAGAAAAAGAACTCAGGGACTTTTTCTTCACCTAAAAACTACAACCAATTTTCCTTGAGAACACAATAAATGACAGTCTTAAAATTCTACTGAAATACTAACTTTTATCTAATTTTGCCTAGAAGTCACCTCTGCTGCAAGAGAGGCTATTTTAAATACCTGTAATTTTTATCATCCCTGAAAATTATTCAAGATTTATTTTAAGGGGTCTGAGAACCTTACTTAAAATTAGAAATATGTAATTGCATGAGTACAGACTATCAACTAAGTGAAGAAAAAACTCAAACAAGTAATTTGGTGCTTCTTTCAATAATTTGTCAACTTGTACCTATGACTAAATCTATTTTTTAATCTAGGAGCATTTCATAAAATATCTCAGAAGCAAATTATTTTAGCACCCCTAAATTTGTTTAAATGTTTATTTATTTATTTTTGAGAGAGAGCGGGGGAGGGGCAGAGAGAGAGGGAGAGAAAATGCCAAGCAGGCTCTGCGCTGACTGGGCAGAGCCAGATGCTCAAACTCACGATCATGACCTGAGCCAAAATCAAGAGTCGTACACTTAACCAAATGAGCCACCCAGGTACCCCAACAGACCCCAACATTTTAAGACAATAATAAAACAGATCAAAACCAACAAGCTCACAGACCAGTAAGGACAGTTGGGGTTTTAAAAATACTTGCCAAGTGTTTCCTACTTATTAGCTGGTTGTTTAATTCTGTTCTCATTAATTCTCAGAAAAACTCTGTGAAATACTAGGTAGTATGACTTTTACACAATAAACAGACTCAGAAAAAAAAATTAATATATCCCTTAAGTTCACATGAAAAGCAGAACCAAGAATTAAATGAAGATTTGATTCAAAGCTCATGTTCCATTTACTATACTAGAAACAAACATCTTAAACATTTTGTAAAGTTTCTAACTATTTTCTTCTCAGAAAAGTCATATTGAGATTTCTGTTATTAACTAGGGTTCACTGAAAAGGACTAGTCTCTTTACTAAGTTATAACTGAAGGTACAGTAAGAGGAATATATATTATTTAAATATTACCATGCCAATCAAGTTATCATGAAGACAATGATAAAATTTTTAAATAACCAAATGAGATTTAGAACAGATTAGCCACTGTTGCTTTTTAGCACCTTCTCTCCAGCATTATCAAGCTGGATATTCCTGGGGGCTTGAAACATTATCATTCATTATCTTCAGTATAAACTAGAGCTGATGCAGCTAACCCACTCTATTCATTTCATTCATTTCTTTCCACCTACATAAAATTGCTCAGACAGGCTAAATGAACAAAACCAAGGATCACTGTCACATGACCTCCTATAACACGCACAGTTCCAGGCTGCTGAGGGGTGGAAGTGGGGAGCTGGGCCACAACTAAAACAATTGTTCATCTCAGTACCATCCAAATAACAGTGCTCCGTGGATTATGTGCTGATGCAATTTCTTCTTGGGTGAGAAACACAATGTTAGTATTTAGTACAATGGCCTTAGAGCAATTTGTACATCTTCATTTGCTTGCTTTTAAGAAGTTATTTTAAACATCCTCTAGAGGCATTTTCCCTTTATTCTCAAATTTAAGTATTTTCTGAAGTAGCAATTCTATCCTTATTGCTTAATTAGCCCCAGAAGCAAACCCCAAAATACCTGGCCCTCAAGTTTTATTAGCATTTAAGCTTCTGTAGCATTTTATTTTTAGCAATATTCAAAGTTTTACCGCTAAATTAAGACCACAGATGACAAGTTTATACATCAAAATATGGGTGGGGAGAAGTGCCTGGAATTCCTTGATTAAAATATTTTAGGTCAATATTGGAGTCCTCCCTTCTTATCATTTTTTGCACCACACTGACTCAGCAAAGATCTGGGCATCTCTTCCATCTTTTAAAGTGATACTATTTGTGGGTGTTGGGATATAGAAATAAAAACTTGTCTTCAAGGTGAAAGCAGTTTGAAACATTGCTTTTGAATGCAGCATCAGTTTCAGTTATCGCCTGATAAAGAATTTTTTTAAAGAAATATTCTGTATTTTGAAAGATAGGCATCATATAAATAATTATTTAAGTCTGGCATATCTATCTCTTATAGGCCTACATGGTCTAATAACAATTCTAGGATGACAGAAGTATTTTATACTTCTATCTATGAAATACTTTGTTTTTTAAACTATGTAGGTAACTTGTATTCTTTTTCTTGAAAATTCCAGAATAATTAGAGTTTGAAGGCCTGGGGAAAGGTGGGAAAATAAATAATAGAAGCAAAATAATGATTTTCATACAAAAACTCTTAAATATTAACAACAAAAACGATTAACAGTATTTTTAAGGTGTTTTGAAATATAATGTGAAAATTAAATCTGGATTTTAAGTGGTCAAATCTACAGAGTAAACTCCCTACAAATTTCTTTATAGCCTTCCTGTCTGGTACCCTTAAGAGAGGAATTGGGTCTGTCCTACAGAAAAGAGTCAGTTAGCTGAATTTTCCTAAACAGGTCAATAGATAATGATAATTATGGGGGTGAGGGAGGGTAGAGGGATATTTAAAAATGACATTGTGTTACTTGCTTCTCCATGGAGTCTTCTAAGAACTATTCTGAAATAGTAAGTACCAGTTTCAGAGACAAAAAAGGTCATCAAAAGAATAGTAAAAAACAAAACAAAACAAAACAAACCCTGGTGTTATAACTCCTCCCAATCAGTCCCTTTTCCCCAATCTGGCATCTTTATTTGCATTTCATTTATTTACAAAAAGGTTATCTGTTCCAAAGCAGAAAAAAAAAAAAAAAAATGATCTACTTACACAAAAAAGTTAACAGTGCTTTCCCAAACTAGACTACTTTATATAGTTCTATCATTAAGCATCCTCCAATTCATCCCCAAATCTGGGCCACAAATATATAAATTTGGAGCCTAAGAGATTCTCTCCACTCATCTCTTTGTGGGGTGAGGGGGCCACAAAAACCAAACTATTCAAACATACCTAGAACCTGGCAAATATAGAAAGCTTTATGTTAACGCTACAAAACAGCTTAGAACAGCTGAACCACAAAAAAGAAAGTAAACACATTTATTAGTCCTATTAAAAAAAAAACTATTTTCACTAAATATTCACTTACAGTATCCATTGTAAATAGCAAAACTCAGAACACGTTTAGCCATTCACATAAATTCAAAAGTTTTTATTGAAATTCAAAAGTTTATTTGAATGTGAAGGCAATTAACTGAGAGGGCTAAAGTCCAATTGTTATAGGTAGGGCCTTAGAATAAAACTTTGCAAAGAAAGCAAAAGGGCTGACAAAGGGACAAGAAGGGAAGTTGAATGTGGACAGGGATAAAGATTAAAAAATTCTTGCTCATTATAGGAAGGAAATTTTATATGTCAGAGACAAATGATACCCTGTAGTGGATACAAGAAAGTTTCCAAAGTTTTTAAAATGGGGGCAATGAAAGGTTGCCAAAGGGGAAACCAACAAAACAGAACTGAAAACTCAGAGTTATTAGCACTGAAACTTAGTGGGGTCATCCAGGTAAGAATCTGCCCCCACAGGAAAGCAAATGCTGTAGGCACACACTGTAAAGCAAGAATCTCATCAGGGAATTCACTGAGCTTGATATCCAAAACTTGTCTCATTTCATCCAGAAATCAATAAAATTAAGTCCAGTATATAAGAATACAATTCATTTTCTTTTTTTTTTAATTTTTTTTTTTTAACATTTTATTTATTTTGAGACAGGGAGAGACAGAGCATGAACAGGGGAGGGTCAGA
The DNA here is from genome assembly GCF_023721935.1 of Panthera uncia. Taxonomy (NCBI): domain Eukaryota; kingdom Metazoa; phylum Chordata; class Mammalia; order Carnivora; family Felidae; genus Panthera; species Panthera uncia. The sequence goes on from NC_064809.1 coordinate 36,138,748, forward strand.
GAGAGGGAGACACAGAATCTGAAACAGGCTCCAGGCTCGCTGTCAGCACAGAGCCCAACGCGGGGCTCGAACTCACGGACCGCGAGATCATGACCTGAGCCTAAGTCGGCCGCTTAACCGACTGAGCCACCCAGGTGCCCCCAATTCATTTTCTTTTTAATGTGCATGACAAGGTATTCACCTAAGGAAACAAGACCAAGGCAAAATTTTTTTTAAATCTTTGGGGTGGGGGGGGGGAGGGTTGGAGGATAGAGAACTAATGAACATGGGAGAAGACTCTAACATGCACATTCATATTAAATTTAAATACTTGTGTATCACTTTTCTTCTAGAATCCTCTCCTTATCAGCTCAGTCTTAACCTCTCCCTTCTTCTCATACCTACTTGGGGGCAGGGAATAAATATTTCCACTTTACAGGGAGACCCAGAAATGCAGAAAGCTTATTTTCTAAGTAAAAACAAAAACAGAAAGCCCAATTTGCACAAGTGCACCTGCCTTAATGAAGTTTTATGTTCATGTTTGAAAGGATCTATTTTAATGTAATGCTTTACTAATTCTGGAATTCAAATTAATATTTACAAATATCTACTGCACAATTTATGACCCAAGACTCAATATATCTCCAACCCTACAAAGTTTCTTCCACAAATTAGCTTATCCATTTAAATGGCCCAATTTCTCTTTTTTTGTCTTCCCAGGCAATACGAAGGTGAACTTTTCAATCCCATGATGTAATTCCATCATTCTCCACTTCTCATTCCACTGCTGCAAACTAGTAAAACATACAACTATCTCATGTCAAAATAACTATTAACTTTTCCTACTTCAACTATCCTTTAGACATAGACGTTCCCCCAAACACTATTTTTATCATGCCAAGTCCCTTCCTTGCTCGAAATTGTGTAAAATCAACCAACTTTGCCTAATTATAAGAATTTTCTGGAGCACTTGTCAACTAATTCAAGAAGGTTCTAGGGGCATTACCCTAACCCCAGTGAATCAATTACCAGAGGGAGGATTTATGACAAATATATCTGAAAAATATTACATTTAATCCAAATTCAAAAGCCACTCTCATCCACCTTGTTTCCCCAACACTTCCAAATAACAAACCACAGAGAGTAGATTCCTATATTCTCACATGCCATGTTTATCTCTTCTTGTGCACTCCTATAGCTAAAGTAATCGACATGAGTCTTAGTTTCCATGTCTATAAAATGGAAACATCATCTTTTTTGACTAAGAATTATTTTGACAATTCAACATACTGCATGTAAGCTTTCAAGACTGTGAAAATAATTACATAAAGAGCATTATTTTTGTGGCAGCTACTCCACTCATAGGGATTTATTATCCCATATGTATTCCTGAATTTAATTCACATTTGGCCATTTTTACACTGTAGTGAAAAAGACTGCTGAAAAAAGTCATCAAGTTAGCATTTCCTTAATTTGGGACTACAGACATATTGGGAATAGGTAAAAGACTTCTGTACTTAGACAATTACAAATTTATATATGCATATTCTGACTCAACTAGTTGACCAAAAAGCAGTTTATTTTTATTATGTTTTTATTTTATTTTTTTCATGCCATAAGTTTATTTAAAAACTTACCAAGTATGTTGAATGCAACAGTTTCGTTTTTCAGACATTGTATCTTTTTTATTGTCTTTTTTTAAAAATATAACTTATTGTTAAATTGGTTTGCATACAACACCCAGTGCTCATCCCAACAGGCCCTCCTCAATGCCCATCACCCACTTTCCCCTCTCTCCCACCTCCCATCAACCCTCAGTTTGTTCTCAGTATTTAAGAATCTCTTATGGTTTGCCTCCCTCCCTCTCTGTAACTTTTTTTTTTTATGTTTTTAAAAGTTTATTTTTGAGAGAGAGACAGAGACAGAGACAGAGACAGAGACAGAGACAGAGTGTGAGTGGTGGAGGGGCAGAAAGAGAGGGAAACACAGAAGCCGAAGCAGGTTCCAGGCTCAGAGCTGTCAGCACAGAGCCCGACATGGGGCTCAAATGACTCCGGGCTCAAACTAACAAACCTTAAGATCATGACCTGAGCCGAAGTCAGACGCTTAACCGACTGAGCCACCAGGCGCCCCAGAGACAGTTTATTTTTTAAATTACATTAGCAATCAAATAACCTAAGTGGCAATTTAGAAATTCCATGTATTGTTAATTCTGTAAATAAATTCATTTTGGCTGCAGATAAAAAAAAAAAAAAAATTTTGGCTGCAGATAGACTGGCATATCCTAATGTCAGCATATTTCCCCAGTCAACTATTTACTCTGAATTTCTTTACTATTTAAAGATAAAATTGCTAAAGTTATAATTTGTAACTGAAAAAGACATTCTCGTAAGACTGAGTTACATATAAATTTTTTTTATGTTTATTTTTGAGAGAGAGAGAGAGACTGACCGAATGGGGGGGAAGGGCAGAGAGGGAGACAGAATCTGAGCAGGCTCCACCTCTGCCAGTGCAAAGCCTGACATGGGGCTCCAACCCACAAACTATGAAATCATAACCTGAGCCAAAGTCAGATGCTCAACCAACTAAGCCACCTAGGTACTCCCAGACTAAGTTATTTACAAGGGAAGGGTTGCTGCAACAATTTGATTCAGACTACTAGATAAACACTAATTTAATTTTAGTTGGTTTTAATTTGCGTTTAAATCAAGTCTGCTTTGATTTTACAGTTGTGTATGACTGTGTATTCTGTTGTATATTTACACATGTAACATTTTAATAATTTAAGTCACATTAAGGTCCCCTAAGCTTTTCCCTTTAAAACACACCTAAAATGAGATACCACTTCAAACCCATTAGGATGACTATTATTTAAAAAAACAAAACAACCTACAAACTAGTGTTACCAAGGATGCAGAGTAACTGGAACCCTTGTGCATTACTGGTAGGAATGTAAAATGATATAGCCACTGTGAAAAATATGGCACGTTCTCAAAAAGCTAAACATAGAATTTCATATGATCCAGTTAAGTTCACTCCTTGGTATATTAGCTAAAAGAAAATGTGCATTAAAGCATTAAAAGCTGGGTGTCAGTACTTGTACACTGGTGTTCCTATAAGCATTATTCACAATAGCCAATGGGTAAAAACAAAATGTGATAAATATGTACAACAAAATATTATTCAGCCTTAAAAAGGAAATTCTGACACATGCTATGACATGAGTGAAACATGAGGACATTATATTAAGTCAAATAATCCAGATGCAAAAAAACAAATACTACATGATTCCATTTCTATGAAGTACCTAGAATAGGCAAGCTCACAGATACAAAAAATAAAAAAGAGGTTACCACCAGAGGTTGAGGGACGAGTAGAATGGAAAGTAAGTGTTTAATGAGTTCAGATTTTCAGTTTGGGATGATAAAAAAAAATTCTGGATATGGATGGTGGTGATGATTGCACATCACTGTGAATATACTTAATGCCACTGAAATTATACACTTACAAAGTGGTACATTTTTATAAATTAATGTTATGTATATTTTACCACACACACACACACAAAACTCTAAAATTACTTAATTTTGAGGGACCCTGTTCTTGACACTTAAGAAAATGAAATGCAAAATTCAGGATAAGGGAGGCAAGGGGATGCTACTGGGGAGAAGCACATTGACAACTTCAAAGTTGTAGATAATGTTCTACTTCCTACATTAGGTAGGTACTTGATGTATATCTTGAAATACATATGAGATATTATATATAATCCTTTTATACTTAAGAGAAAAATAATGTCTGGAAACTACAGAAAGCTTATGAAAGAAACTTTAGAAGACACAAAAAAATGGAAAAATATTTCATGCTCCTGGATTGGAAGGACAAATATTATTAAAGTGTTGCTACTACCCAAAACCATCTACATATTCAATGCAATCCTTATCAAAATAACTCCAGCATTCTTCACAGAGCTAGAACAAACAATTCTAAAATTTGTATGGAACCAGAAAAGACCCCGAATAGCCAAAGCAATCCTGAAAAAGAAAACCAAAGCTGGAGGCATCACAAGATGTATTAAAAGATGTATTAAAAGCTTCAAGATGTATTAAAGCTATAATCATCAAGACAGTATGGTACTGGTACAGAAACAGATACTCAGATCAATGGAACAGAATAGAGAACCCAGAAATGGACCCACAAACATACAGCCAACCAATCTTTGACAAAGCATGAAAGAATATTCAATGGAATAAAGACAGTCTCTTCAGCAAATGGTGCTGGGAAAATTGGACAGTTACATGCAGAAAACTGAACCTGGACCACTTCCTTACAACATAGACAAAAATAAACTCAAAATGGGTAAAAGAACTAAACGTAAAACAAGAAGCCATCAAAATCCTAGAGAAGAAAGCAGGCAAAAACCTCTTTGACCTCAGTCTCAGCAACTTCTTACTCAACACGTCTCCAGAGGCAAGGAAAACAAAAACAAAAATCAACTATTGGGACCTCATCAAAATTAAAAGTTTCTGCACAGTGAGGGAAACAGCAAAACTAAAAGGAAACCGACAGAATGGGAGAAGATATTTGCAAATGACATATCAGATAAAGGGTTAGTGTCCAAAACCTATAAAGAACTTATCAAACTCAACACCCAAAAACCAATCCAGTGAAGAAATGGGCAAAAAACAAGATAGACACTTTTCCAAAGAAGACATCCAGATGGCTAAGAGACACATGAAAAGACGCTCAACATCACTCATCATCAGGGAAATACAAATCAAAACCACAATGAGATACCACCTCACACCTGTCAGAATGGCTAACATTAACAACTCAGGCAACAACAGATGTTGGTGAGGATGCGGAGAAAGAGGATCTCTTTTGCACTACTGGTGGGAACGCAAACTGGTGCAGCCTCTCTGGAAAACAGTGTGAAGTTCCTCAAAAAATTAAAAATAGAACTACCCTACAACTCAGCAATTGCACTACTAGGTATTTATCCAAGGGATACAGGTGTGCTGTTTCGAAGGGGCACATGCAACCCAATGTTTACAGCAGTGCTATCAACCACAGCCAAAGTATGGAAAGACCCCCAAATCCATCAACAGATGAATGGATAAAGAAGATGTGGTGTGTATGTGTATGTATGTATATAAATATGGATGTGTGTGTGTGTGTGTGTGTAGATATAACAGAGTGTTACTCGGCAACCAAAAAGAATGAAATCTTGCCATTTGCAACTATGTGAATGGAACTAGAGGGTATTATGCTAAGCGAAATTAGTCAGAAAAAGACAAATATCATATGACTTCACTCATATGTAGAATTTAAGATACAAAACAGATGAACTTGAAGGAAAGCAAAAATAATATAAAAATGAGGAGGGGGACAAAACATAAGAGACTCTTAAATATAGAGAACAAACAGAGGGTTGCTAAAGGGGTTATAGGAGGGGGGATGGGCTAAATGGATAAGGGGCATTAAGGAAGACACTGGTTGGAATGAGCACTGGCTGTTATACATAGGAGATGAATTACTGGAATCTACTCCTGAAATCATTGTTGCACTGTATGCTAACTATCTTGGTTGTAAATTAAAAATTAATTAAAAAAGAAAATAAAAAAAAATTATGTCTACTAATCATATCAACTCCCTAAATAAGAGAAAAAGTAAGCTACAAATCTCACATTTTCTTATTTCCAAAGCAAATAAATAATTCTACCTCAATACTGACCTCTCAATAAGTTTAATTTGGAAGTAGACTAGTTCCCATTAATGATTATTAAAACTTAATCCAAGTGTCATTTCACCCAATGAATTGGTTTTAATGTATCTTTTTATTTTATTTTAATGTTTATTTATTTTTGACAGAGAGAGAGAGAGAGAGCATGAGCAGGGGAGGGTCAGAGAGAGAGGGAATCACAGAATCTGAAACAGGCTCCAGGCTCTGGACTGTCAGCACAGAGCCTGACGGAGGCTTGAACTCACAAATCGTGAGATCATGACCTGAGCCGAAGTCGGACACTCAACCAACTGAGCCACCCAGGCGCCCCTAATGTATCTTTTTAAAAAATCAGGGGCGCCTGAGTGGCTCAGTCGGTTGAGCGTCTGACTTCGGCTCAGGTCATGATCTCACAGCTCGTGAGTTCGAGCCCCGCGTCGGGCTCTGTGCTGGCAGCTCAGAGCCTGGAGCCTGCTTCAAATTCTATGTCTCCCTCTCTCTCTGCTCCTCCCGGGCTCATGCTCTGTCTCTCTCTCCTTCAAAAATAAATAAAAACATTTAAAAAAAAATCAGTTATGATATGATCAGTGGATATATAGGGAATTTAAATACTTTGAAACTTTACATGAACTTTTCCAAGCAGAGAGAAATGTTATACGTATCTATATATCCAGCTTCTCTGCATTTGTCACAATGGTTTGCCATATCTGCTTTAGATTATTTTATATGAAATAAAAATACCATTTCTTTCTTTCCTTCCCCATACCTAGCCACTATCTAGAATATGGCAGTCATCACCCCTATGTGTATTTTTTTAGTTTTACAACCTATGTATACATTCATGAATAATATTGCTTTATATATTTTGATTTTTATATAAATGGTATCTCTGAACTTTTTCTAAATCTGTTTTTTTTTGCTTATAACCTTTAAAAAAATTTTTTTAATGTGTATTCATTTTTGAGAGTGAGAGAGAGAGAGAGAGTGAGAGAGAGAGCGAGAGTGTGTGAGGGGGAGAGGGTCAGAGAGGGAGGGAGACACAGAACCCGAAGCAGGCTTCGGGCTCCGAGCTGTGAGCACAGAGCCCGATGCAGGGCTCACGATCTGTGAGAGAACTGAACTTCTGAAGTCAGACGCTTAACTGAGCCACCCAGCTGTCCCTTGCTTATGATCTTTTTTAATGAACTAATTTCCTATTCCAACAGAGAAAGCCATCCTCAGAATATACCTGACTATCCTTGTCAAATTAGCAGCAATACCCTGGTCAAATTAGTGGCAATAATTATGGACTTTCAAAGTAAACATTATTTACCTAACTATAATTTGCAATCCATAACACTGATCTCTGAATTGGAATACTTTTATTTAAAAAAATTTTTTTAATATTTATTTGTAAGAGAAAGAATGAGAGAGACAGAGTGCGGGGGGGAGGGGGGGCGGCGAGGCAGTGAGAGAGGGAGACACAGAATCTGAAGTAGGCTCCGTGCTGTCAGCACAGAGCCCAATGCGGGGCTTGAACCCACGAACCCTGAGATCATCACCTGAGCCAAAAGTGGACACTTAACCAAGCCACCAAGGCACCCTAGTTGGAATACTTTAAAAAAATTTTTTTAATGTTTATTTATTTTTGAGAGAGACAGAGACAGAATGCGAGTGGGTTGGGGCAGAGAGAGAGAGGGAGATGCAGAATCCAAAGCAGGCTCCAGGCTCTGAGCTGTCAGCACAGAGCCTAATGCAGGGCTCGAACTCACGAGCTGTGAGATCATGACCTGAGCTGAAGTCAGACGCTCAACTGACTGAGCTACCCAGGCACCCCTGGAATACTTTTAGAAACTGCTTGTCAATTAGAAGAAAAAGAACATGCACATTTTCTTTTAGCTAAATTTGTTCATCATTTTCAAGATATGGATACTGTGGAAGAAAGCTCTTATTTATTGAACACATCCACATAATTTTACAAAATTAGATCTAACTGTATTTTATATATGACCTCGGGTTGGCTGGAAAGTTTTAATGACAACAAGGAAATCAATTGCAGGTTCAGAAGTATCTTGTTTACTACCCATCTCAACAATGAAGGTTCAGTTTATGTAGAAGTATATAATAGTTTCATTTAGAAATAAACAATTCCCCAGTCTCAACCTTTAAACTCTGCCATAGAAATCAATTCCAATCCCCTATACCTCCATACTTCTGTTCAAAGAGTAATTCAAAATTAAGTAAAATAAAGGTGTTTTTTTTTCCCCATTACCTTCTTTTTTTAAAAAAAGAAATAGGGGTGCCTGGGTGGCTCAGTTAGTTAAGTGTCCAACTTTGGTTCAGGTCATGATCTCACAGTCTGGGAGTTCCAGCCCCATGTCAGGCTCTGTGCTGACAGCTCAGAGCCTGAAGCCTGCTTTGGATTCTGCATCTCCCGCTCTCTCTGCCCCTCCCCCACTCATGCTCTTTTTCTCTCTCAAAAATAAACATTTTTTTTAATTAAAAAAAAAGAAATAAGATTTGTTTAGTATCATGGCTTCAGCAACAAGTCAAAGGTATCTCACAGTCAGTCATAATGGAACTCTATCAACAGTACGTTATTATCCTAAGGTCAGCTCTGCCAAACCAAATTCTTATTGAAATAATATACAGGATTATTCAGTACAATGCTAAAACAAAAACAATTCGAAGTGTAAGAAGGGTGTGGTGTCTGCACTTAAAAAGGAGTGGAGATTTCAGGATTTTTAAAAAATGCAGAAATACAATTAACCATATTATAAAGTTGAACCAAATAAAACTGTAATTTTGTTAGTCATAATGGCTGAATACAATTTTGTTAGTCATAATGGCTGAATATAGGTATACGATGGAATTATTTTCCTTTTCATTTTTTTCTCTCAGTGATTTGGAAGATACCTTATTTAATTCTACTAGTACTTACTTCTAAGTTGTCCAACAACATTCTTTAACTTATATCTAGTAGCAGGATCTTTGGAGTGCCTTATTTTGAATTCAAAACATGTTTACCACTTACCTTACCTACTTTAGTTGTTAAAGTAATCTGTAGATTGACTATTGTTTCCTTTTTGATGCCACAGACTGTTCCTCACATGGCATTTATATTCCCTTTACTGCCATGTTTACAATTTTAACCATTTTCCTACATATTGTTAGTCATTATAAGATGACTTCAACCCTTGATGCCTTAATTCTTGTTTCAATACTCCCTTTAAGCACAGTAGATGCCATGGTCTTCTAGCATCTAATATTGGAGTGAAGAATATGATTTTAGATCTTTAGTAAATAAAAGTACTTCTCTACATGGATATTTATAAGTTGACCTTTCCCCAAACTTTTTTCCCTTTTTTTTTTTTTTAAAGATTTTACTGTTAAGTAATCTCTACACCCAATCAGGGGCTTGAACTCATCACCCCGAGATAAAGAACTGCATGCTGTGCCGACTGAGCCAGCCAGGCACCCCTTCCCAATCTAAATTTCAATTATTTTGCTAGAGAGTATCTAAGATGTGAGTCCCTTGTCTTGGTTTTCTGATTAGAATAAAATGAGTTCTTTCAATCTATGTACAAAGAACTTCTATTTCAAAACTCAGAAAAGCTTTCTTCTAGTCTATCAATTATTGGTCCTTTAGGAATGAATATGGTACAGGAATGAAAGGCACAGCACAAGGAATTAGTCAATGATACTGTAATAGCATTGTGTGGTGACAGATGGTAGCTACACTTGTGGTAAGCACAGCATAATGTACAGAGAAGTTGAATCACTATGTTGCACACGTGAAATTAATGTAACAATGTGTGCCAACCATACCCCCCCAAATTTTTTAATTACTGAGGGTCCACCCCCAAATTATTGGTCTTTTAGAAATATCAAGTATCCATATATTGTTTCTCTCTTCTCTGAACTCATTTATTTTTTTATGTCATCATTATAATTTTTCTTTCTTCTGCGTTCTGTAGCTCTTTTTTTGTTGTTGTTTTACTAAGTTCAATGTGAATCTAAACTCTACTGTTTTCTTTTTTTTTTTTTTTTAATTTTTTTTTTTTTTTTTAACGTTTATTTTTTATTTTTGAGACAGAGAGAGACAGAGCATGAACAGGGGAGGGGCAGAGAGAGAGGGAGACACAGAATCAGAAGCAGGCTCCAGGTTCTGAGCCATCAGCCCAGAGCCCGACGCGGGGCTCGAACTCACGGACCGTGAGATCGTGACCTGAGCTGAAGTCGGACGCCCAACCGACTGAGCCACCCAGGCGCCCCTCTACTGTTTTCTTTATACCTCGTTAAAATATTCTCGTTTTCTTTCTCACATGCCATAAGCCAAGTCTTTGTGAATCTTACTGAATATGGTGGCATTTTGATTTATACTTTTGGATACTCCTGGAATACTTTTGGATTCTTCTGGATTCTCTTCTTAGATCTATATATATTTTTTGTTGTTTTGCTTTGTTTTTTGGCTCTTTCTTGAACAAGGACAGATCTTCCTCTATTTATGCTCATAAATAGCAATACTACTGCAAATTCCTAATAAGCTTTTATCTAGTGGAGATCTTAAACTTCTGTCACTTGCCTATCATTTTCACAACTTTTGTCCAAAACCAATACCAGCTATAATAACATTTACTTGATAATGTTATTTATAACACAGAACTTTACTTAATACCTAATTTGGCATCCTCTTAACCAATTAGTATTGCTGGTAACTAAAACAAATATAAAAGCATTAAAATGCTCTTTCATATATCACCTAAAAAAAAAATCTGTTATCTCTAGAAGTATATGTACCATATTTTGGAGAACAATCCCAAATACACTACATGCACAATAGAGTTACCACCTACACAGTCCTTTTTTTCTCCCCACCACCTCATTTACTGACATGCTTACATACAGAAAATCTGTGAGGGGCACACACTTGAGGCATGGAAAAGGGACACTCAGTTCACCTCATAAAAGAGTGGGTGAAGTTGATGGCTGCTCAACTTTCTGGTTAGCTCAGGCCCCAGGTCTGACTTTTGAACAAATGACAGGGATAAAGATCACCAGGATAAAGATCAGCAGGGAAAAAAAAAATCCTTATTTCAAAAAACAAGGTCAGAATATACTCCATGTGCTGAAATCCACATAGTATTCCTCTATCTGGCTCAATGTGCCTCATCATTAGTAACACTTATTCCCACTTCTGTCTTTATGTCAATCAATTTTCATTTATAGTGTTATTAGTTTCCTTTCATTCCTGATTTCATGATTATTTTAGTGAAAAAATAAGAAAGTTGTATCTGCAGTTGTCAGCCACCATCTTAAAACCTCCCTGCCCCCATACACCAATTTTTAGCTCTGCTAAGCAAACAACCGAAACCAAGGAACAAGATTGTCACTCCATACAGAAAGGAAATTCAACATCATTTGAGAAGTTTGCAGGAGTGTCAAGATGGCAGTATAAACATCTTACCTTACTGTTACTTATTTTCCCTCCAGACCCATTAATATAGTAACCCAAGAAAATTAGAGAACTAAATACAAAATGCAAAACTATATAAGAGGATGCAGAAGAGTCTTCAGCAGATGACAGATGTCTGGCAAAAGTTGACATTTTTGGCCCAAAAAGTAACAGCCTAGAATACAGACGGTACCTAAAAAAGGTAGCCAATCCTTTTCTTAAAAGAAAAGGCTCAGGAAAGCAGAAATGAGATCAGATGAAAAAGAGAAAAATGTCTGTAGGGCAGACTAATCAATGCCCCTTCAGTTTCTTATACACAGCAAAATGCTCAGCCAAGACTTTACCCTTGGGAGGGAGAGAAAAAACTATGGTTTACTCTAAAGAAATCAAAGCCACTAATGGGGCAATTAAAGCAGAAGTTAGTACCCCTAAACAAACCCCTTAACAGTAGTTCTGTCATTTTGTCTCTAAAATAAATGAATGAATTCTAAAATGAATCAGTCATTTCCCTGACTGTTCATGGGAAAGTGAAGTTTGACAACTAGTCCACCCACATTCAGAGCTCACAGTAAGCCTTTTTCTTAAATATCAGTAGACAATCATCAGACTTGAGGAGAATCTGTAAAAATAAAATTCCCAGGGCGCCTGGGTGGCTCAGTTGGTTAAACGTCTGACTCCGACTCAGGTCATGATCTCATGGTTCATGGGTTCGAGCCCCGTGTCAAGCTCTGTGCTAACAGCTCAGAGCTTGGAGCTGCTTTGGATTCTGTGTCTCCCTCTCTCTCTGCCTCTCCCCTCCTCATGGTCTCTCAAAAATAAATAAACATTAAAAAAAAAAGATAAAATTCCTCACCCTGCCATAAAAAGGAGGAGTGAAGGGAATATTATCTCAGGAAAAAAAGAAAAAATTCAGGAATTAGAGTAAACCAAACAGAAAACAGTTTCTGTTTGGGATGATGAGAAGTTCTGGAAATAGGTAATGGTAGTTACAAAATATTGTGAATATACTTATTATCTCTGAATTATACACAGAAAAATTATCAAAATGGTAAATTTTGTGTTATATTTTTAACTCAAAAAATATTACTGCAAGTGACTGAAATGGAAAAAAACATTTTGACAACTATGTAGTAAGAAACTTGAATGCTAGAGGATAATCTGAATGATCTCCTTATTCTCTCTCTATAAAATATCACAAACTCCTTGACAAATGAAAAGGTGATCAAAGAGAATGAAGCCAAAAAATGCAGTGGAAAAAAGGATTCAGAGCTAAGTCAGTTAATAAAAATTTTTTTCCGGATTTTATGATATTTTTGGTATTAGTTCTTTTAAGCTGTGATTCTTTTCTCATTCTACATCAATATTCATTTTCATAATTTCTTTAAAAATTTTACAGTACCTTAAAAATTTTAGGAATATAAAACAATCACAGAAGATGATGAAGGGAAGAACACCAGAAGGAATTCTTACAAATTAAAGATATGCTCACCAGGGTCGCCTGGCTGGCTCAGTCGGTTAGGCGTCCTACTTCAGTTCAGGTCATGATCTCACGGTTTGTGGGTTCAAGCTCCGCGTCGGGCTCTGTGCTGACAGCTCAGAGCCTGGAGCCTGCTTCAGATTCTGTGTCTCTCTCTTTCTCTGCCCTTCCCCCACTTGCACTCTGTCTCTCTCTTAAAGATAAATGTTAAAAAGAAAAAAAAAAGATATGCTCACCAAAATAAAAACCCAAAGAAAGCTTGTAAGAATAACGTCAAAAAAAAAAAAAAAAAGAGACAAAGGGGTAGGAGCAAAGCTAGGGAGGTACAAGGAGGGGAGAGTACAGTCATTACAAGAGTTTCAACATACAAATAAATATGCCCCAGAAAAAAAGAACAGAGAAAAATAGAGGAGTGGAAATTATCCAAGAATCAAAACATTTCCAAAAGCAGAAAAACATACTTACAACAGTTGTTAACAACCTAATACAATGGATGATAGTGAAAAGGAGGTCTGTTCCTATTATGACAACTTTCCAAAACCCAAAATTATCTAGGGGATAGGAAGGAGATTCAATCCATGAAAGGGGGGGGGAAAAAAAAAAGACAGACAAGTTGTGCAGTATACTTAGTATAGAGAGCAAGTCCAGAACAGGGGTATAGAAAACTCTGAAAGAATTCTCTAGGAGTGAGAAGACTCAATATATTAGACAGGATGATTAAAAACAGACTTGAAAATGTGATAAGAAAAGCATAAAGGTAATTGGAAACTGTAAGAAAAACAGCTGTACAAAGTAAAGGAACTGTATCCATTCTACTTGGCTCAGACATAAATATGGGCAGTCATAAACACTTGATTTTCACTTTTAGATATTTTTAAAGGACAGAAAAAAAATTGTTAATACTAATCATGTTGCTAATTTAAAAAACATACAATGAAGATTAGACAGAATTGAAGAAAAGAGAGTAAGATTGGTATTATCTTTTCATCTTACAAAGCAGAGAATATAAACTGGCTGTCTTTGATGGACTAAAAAAGGTTTAGCATGGGTAGATTATCTGACCTTGCAACTGCAACAATTACCCTCCAATCATTTCAATACCACCATTTGAACTGTTATATTGTCATAATTTTTTTTAACATTCAAAAGTCCATATTTTTATAAAACTTAAACTTACGGATAAAAGGAAATTTTGTATTACTATTAACCGAAAACCAATGATCTGTTATTTGCCTTATAAAAAAAGGAATCATAAAAATAGGAAAATGGTACCAAATTCTAGCCAAACCCTGTTCAACCTTTATTGGATACATGTGTATCTAAAGATAAAAATAAGAGTCTCAAAGAATCTGTGTACTGGGGAAACAATCACAATAAGGATACAATCAATATTAGAAGAATACCCAAGTATAGCAAAGAGATTAAAAAAAAAAAAAAAAGATCAATTTAGATCTTTAAGGTAAATATTTATTTATTTATTTTAAAGTGAACATGAATTTATTAGGAATTTAAAAATAACAACATGAGCGTGGAAATGAAAAGAAACAGTATGCATAAAAGATAATAGAGGATGATGGATAAACATCAGTAAAATGTTGAGACAACTTCATACCCCAATAAGGAGACTTCTATTTTGTAATAGATTTATATTACAAATTTACATTATAGAGGATAGAACACCAGTGAAAATTTTAAAATATGTGATCAGATCTGCATTCTCAAAAGATCACACTGGCATTGGTGTGAAACACATATTAGAGAAATGTATTTAGACTTATTAGGAAAGTCATTTTTGGTAACAACTGCATCGATACAGAAAAGACAGAATCAAGGGGACAATGTGGTTGATTAGAAATGGGAAGTACTGAAGATATAAAGGAAAAAAGAAGTCTAAAATGATTCTCAGGATTTTTTGCAACCATCTAAAAATATCAAGAGCAAAACACTTACTGGGATGCCTGGGTCAGTTAGGCGTCCGACTTAGGCTCAGGTCATGATCTCACGATTTGCAGGTTCAAGCCCCATCTGGGCTTTGTGCTGATAGCTCAGAGCCTGGAGCCTGCTTCGGATTCTGTGTCTCTCTCTTTCTGCCCCTCCCCCACTCACGCTTTACCTCTCTCTCAAAAATAAAGATATAAAAAAAAATAAAGGCAAATACTTATTAAGCCAAATATGGAGATAAAACAGAAATGTTCAATTAACCCAAAGGCAAAAAGATTTTTAAAAAGTAATAAATGATGGGGTACCTGGGTGTCTCAGTTGGTTAAGCATCTGACTTCAGCTCAGGTCATAATCTTGCAGTTCCGGAGTTCAAGCCCCGAGTAGGGCTCTGGGCTAACAAGCTCGAGCCTGGAGCCTGCTCAGATTCTGTGTCTCCCTCTCTCTCTGCCCCTCCCCCACTTGTGCCCTGTGTGTCTCTCTCTCTCTCAAAAATAAGTAAATGTTAAAAAATAAATAAATAAAAAGTAATAAAGGGAACAAACAGAAAACAACCTGCGATATTAGTAATCCTATTAAATTTTTTCAAAATCTTTTTGAAAAAAAATTTTTAATGTTTATTTTTGAGAGGGAGAGTGACAGAGCACTAATGGGGGAGGGACAGAGAGAGACTGAGACACAGAATCCAAAGCAGGCTCCAGGCTCCTAGCGGTCAGCACAGAGCCCACACAGGGCTTGAACCCACAGCCGTGAGATCATGACCTGAACCCACAGCCGTGAGATCATGACCTGAGCTGAAGTCGGACCGACTAAGCCACCTAGGCTCCCCTCAAAATCTTTAAGTTTACTTATTTTGAGAAAGGGGGAGAGAGAGGGAGAGAGACAGAGACAGACAGGGAGAGAGAGAGAAAGAGAGAGAGAGAGAGAGGGAGGGAGGGGGAGAGAGAGAGAGAGAGAGAGAGAGAGAGAGAGAGAGAGAGAGAGAATATCCCAAGCAGGCTCTGATTGTCACTGTAAAGCCCAACATCGGGGCTCAAATGCAAGAATCATGAGATCATGACCTGAGCTGGATGCTTAACTGACTGAACCAACCACCCAGGTGCTCCAGTAATCCCATTAAATTTAAATGACCTGCTATTGAGGAAATACTATGGAAAACTAAACAGCAACCGATTAGGTAATCTAGATGAAATGGAAAAATTCCTAGAAGGACATAAACTATGGAAACTGACACAAGAAGAAATAGAAAATCTGACGAGATGTATAACAAGTAAGGAGATGGGATTAGTAATTTTTAAAAACTTCTCACAATGAAAAAGCCCAGACACAGAGGGCTTCACTGATAAACACTATCAAAGGTTTAAAGAAATAACATCATTGACAAACTCTTCCAAAAACCAGAATAGAAATTCTATGAGGCCAGTATTAACCTAATGTCAAAATCAGATAAGGACATTACAGAAAAACTATGGAAAATATATTTTATGAATATAGACACAAAAATCCTCACCAAAATACAAGCAAAGCAAATCCAGCAACAAATAAAAATAACTGTATCCCATGGCCAAGTGAGATTTATCCCAGGAATGCAACAATGATTTAACATCTGAATATCAATCAATGCAATACACCACATTAACAGTGCAAAAGGCCCACATGATCATCTCAGTTGACAAAGAAAAAGCAATGAACAAAATTCAACACCCTTTCATGATAAAAACACTCAACAACCTAGAAGTGAACAACTTCAATCTAATAAAGGGCATCTACGAAAAAATCTATAGCTAACATAATATTTAATGTTAATGGTGAAAGGGGCGCCTGGGTGGCTCAGTCGGTTAAGTGTCCGACTTTGGCTCAAGTCATGATCTCACAGTTCATGACTTTGAGCCCCGCGTCGGGCTCTGTGCTGACAGTTCAGAGCCTGGAGCCTGCTTCCAATTCTGTGTCTCCCTCTCTCTCTGCCCCTCCCCCACTTGTGCTCTGTCTCTCAAAAATAAATGTAAAAAAAAAAAAAAAATTTTTTTTTTAATTAAAAAAAAATTGATGGTGAAAGACCAGGGGCACCAGGTGGCTTTGTCAGTTAAGCATCCGACTTCGATTCAGGTCATGATCTCATGGTTTGTGAGTTTGAGCCCTGCGTCCAGCTCTGTGCTGACAGCTCAGAGCTTACAGCCTGCTTTGGATTCTGTGTCTCCCTCTCGCTCTGCCCCTCCCTGCTCACACTCTGTCTCTCAAAAATAATAAATAAACGTTTAAAAAAAAGAGAGAGAGAATGTTTTTCTCCAAGATCAGGAACAAGACAAGAATATCTGTTCTCACTACTTCTATTTAACACCGTTCTGAAAATTCTAGTAGGACCATTAGAGGGAAAATTTTTTTTAAAGACATCTAGATTTGAAAGTAAGTAGAACTACCTTTATTTGCAGATGACATGATCTTGCATGTAAAAAAATCTTCCACAACAACACTACTAGAGCTAAAAACTTCAGTAAGGTTGCAGGATACAAGATCAATATACAAAATCAATTGTTTCTCTATAGACTTGTAGTGTTCCCACACAGTAACAATTCAAAATCGAAATTAAAAAAAATTTCAGGGGCGCCTGGCTGGCTCAGCATACAATTCTTAATCTCAGTGTAGTGAGTTCTAGCCCCACACTGGGTGTAGAGCTTACTAAAAAAAATAAACTTAAAAAAAAAAAAAAGGGCAGGGGTACCTGGGTGGCTCCATCAGTTAGCATCTGACTCTTGATTTTGGCTCAGGTCATGATTTTGTGATTAGCAGGCTTGAGCCCTGTGCTGGGCTCTGTGCTGACAGCATGGAGCCTGCTTGGGATTTTCTCTTTCCCTCCAGTGCTTGTTCTCTCTCTCTCTCAAAATAAATAAATAAACTTTTAAAAAATTTCACTCATAATAGCATCAAAAAGAATGTAACACTTCATAATAAATTTAACCAAAGAAATGTAAGACTTGTATGCTGGAAAGCATAAAACATTGTTGAAGAAATTAAAGAAGACCTAAACAGATGGAAAGACATTCATGCTCATGGTTCAGAAAACTTAATATTCTTAAGAAGACAATAGTCATTAAATTGATCTACAGATTCAATGCAATCTTTACCAAAATTCCTCCTAAAGTCTGCCTTTTTGGGCAGAAATGGACTAGCTGATCAAATGTGAATGCAAGGCACCCAAGAAGTCAAAACAATCTTAAAAAAAGAACAAGACTGGAGGACTCACATTTTGATTTCAGAATTTATTACAAAGTAGTACTGCAGTAATCAAAACAGTATAGGATTAGCACAAGGAAAGACATAAAGATAAACAGAATGGAAGAGTCCAGAAATAAGCCCTAACAACTGTGGTCAACTGGTTTTAAATAAGGGTACCAAGACAATTCAATAGGGGAAAAAACAGTCTTTTTGGGGGAAAAAAGTTGCTTGGACAACTGGATGCCAACTTGCAAAAAGAATGAAATTGGCCCGTCATTTGCACCATATAGAAAAATCAACTCAAATGGATTAGCGACCTAAACGTAAGAACTAAAACTGTCAAACAGAAGAAAACATAGGAGTAAATCTTTGTGACCTTTGGTTTGGCATGGTTTCTTAGATATGAAGCACAAGTGACAAAATAAAAATCAACGAGACTTCATTGAAATGAAAACTTCTTGTGCTTAGAAGATGCTATCAAGAAAGTAAAAAGACAGCCCACAGAGTGGGAAAAATATTTGAAAATCTTATCTCTGAGAAATGACTTGTATCAAGCCTATATAGAGAACTCTTACAACCTGACAATAAAAAGACAACCCAAAATAAAAATGTACAAAGATATGAACAGATCTACAAATGGCTACAAAGGTGCCCAACATCACAAATCACTGGAAAAATGCGATCAAAACCACAATAAGACACCACACTCACTTGAGGCTAGAGTAAAAAAGGTTTACATAAAGTGTTGACAAAGATGCAGAGAAACTGGGACCCTCACTCATTGCTGTGGGAATGTTAAATGGTGCAGCCACTTTGGAAAACAGGCTGGCAGTTCCTTAAAGGATTCACTATCAAGCTACCTTATTACCTGGCAGTTCTTATCTTCAGTATCTACCAAAGAGAAATGAATGTATATGTCTACATGAAAACCAGTGCATTAATGTTCATACCAGCATTATTCACAATAACCAAAAAAAGCAAAACACAATGTCAACTGATGAATAAAAATGTAGGATAGCCATACAATGAAATACTACTCAACCATAAAAAAGAATAAAGTACTGAGATGCCTGGGGGACTCAGTCAGTTAAGCGTCCAACTCTTGTTATCAGCGCAGGTTGCAATCATGAGATTGAGCCTTGCAAGGGGCTGCATGCTCGCTCAGCATGGATCCTAGTTGGGATTCTCTCTCCCTTTCTGTCCCTCCCCCACTCACCCACGCACGTATGCACGCACACTCTCCCTCTCTCTCAAAATAAATAAACTTAAAAAAAAAAAAAGAATAAAGTACTGATACATGCTACATCATGGATAAATCTTGAAAACATTATGCTATGGGAAATAAACCACTCACAAAAGACCATCTGCTGTATTATTTCATTTATATAAAATGTCCAGAAAAAGCAGATCTATGGAGAAAGAAAATAAACTAGAGGCTTCTCAAAGCTGGAGGGGTTGGAGGGGCGCCTGGGTGGCTTTGTCGGTTAAGCGTCCGACTTCGGCTCAGGTCATGATCTCACGGTCCGTGAGTTCGAGCCCCGCGTCGGGCTCTGTGCTGACAGCTCAGAGCCTGGAGCCTGTTTCAGATTCTGTGTCTCCCTCTCTCTCTGCCCCTCCCCTGTTCATGCTCTGTCTCTCTCTGTCTCAAAAATAATAAATAAACGTTAAAAAAAAATTTTTTTTTTTTTTTTAAAAAGCTGGAGGGATTGGAGAGAGAAATGAGGGAAATGGGGTTTCCTTGGCAGGTGATGAAAATGTTCTAAAGCTGACTGTTATAATGGCTACACCAACTCTGTGACTATATTAAAAACCACTGAATTATATGTTAATAGATGAATTGTAATATATGTGAATTATCTCAATAGAGCTGTTTTTAAAAATGCAAATGTAAAGCTAATAAAATAATACAAACCATCAAAGGAATTTAAGAAAGCCAATATTTAGTTAAACTTACGGTCTCTCTAATCCAGTGTTCTCAGTGCCAGAAAAGAACATATATACTGTATAGTGAGAAGAAATGGTCTGTTTCCTTCAGAAAGGATTGTGGAGGGAGTCCTAAAACAATACTGTCACTCAATATGAATTTCTATTATCCAAATCCTTTAAAAACTTATTACCCCCTCTTTTTCCTTGAAATAATTAGTTCCAATGATTACTACCCACTGAATAGAGAAATATAATCCTTATTTTTCTCCTGAATTTACTACTTAGCTCTTTTGTGGGTGTCTTCTTATTTTAATATGACAATATTAGGAAAACCAATATGCTTTCTCCTTTATTATTTTATAGACTTTTCAGGTCATCAAACTTTGGTGAGCTCTGCTTTATAAAGTTCTTCCATAAACAACTAATAGCTTAGTATCTCAATGCTTCTAAAAACCAGAGAAAGGTTCGATTTGTTCTTTATGAAACACTCCTTTAATCATTTGGTAACAGTCATCACTGCCATCAGTGGTAGACCCCATAAAGATTTTATTTTCTAGATTTAGAGGGTAGGTTGATTGAACTTTATTGCTATAAGTTCATTTCTCAGGTATAGGAGGACAATATAAAAGTATACTGGTTTTGTTTATTAATAATAGTAGCTACCGGGGCGCCTGGGTGGCGCAGTCGGTTAAGCGTCCGACTTCAGCCAGGTCACGATCTCGCGGTCCGTGAGTTCGAGCCCCGCGTCAGGCTCCGGGCTGATGGCTCGGAGCCTGGAGCCTGTTTCCGATTCTGTGTCTCCCTCTCTCTCTGCCCCTCCCCCGTTCATGCTCTGTCTCTCTCTGTCCCAAAAATAAATAAAAAACAAAAAAACAAAACAAAAAAAATAATAGTAGCTACCACATGTTAGTTTACCAAGAACTAGGTACCATGTTAAAGAACCCATAGATAGTCTCATTTAATCTCGGTCACAACCCTAAAAGGTAGATAGTATCATTATCATTTCACAAATAAAGAAAACAGAGGCTTAATGGCTAGCAGTATTTGAATCCAAATCATATCTCTTTTCCTCAGAGTTCCACAGGACCTGATAAGATCTCCATGATTCAGAGTTAAGGAAAAGAAAAAGCACGTCAAAGAACAATGTTTACAAGCTCCCCACCACCAAATGGGAACATATATTGGTGTAAATGCATGGAGAACTAGAAGCACACACAAACATATGGTTGCCTCTGGGGTAAGGTAAAAGCAGCAGGGTAGGGGCAAGAAGGAACTTTTAGGTTCTGCTATAAACATTTACATATGGCTTTAATATTAAACAATGTAAACCTATTCCTATTTGTATGGTTTTTGTCTTGTAACCATAACAATATTATAAAAATGGAAAAATTGTTTTATTAATCAATTAATTATATTAATTATATACTTAATATATACTACTGTAGTTCTGTGCCAAGTTCTCTCACTTTTAGACTTCTGTTTTCTTCTGCCTACAACTTTCATTATTCCCCCACCTCCCCAACTTCCATGTAGCGAATTTCTTTCTCCAGAAAACTTTATTAATCAACTCTCTCACTTTTAGCCTGAGGGTAGAGGAGTAGCTGCATTGAGGTCTTGGGGGGGGGGGGGGGTAAGGCAGACAGTTTGATATAATGATGAACATATAAAATGCCCTAATCTCCCTCCTCCATTGTGGGCATTCTACCTATAGGTTCTGAGTAAAATCAACTTCTATTCCCCACTGGAGCCAAAAGGTGAGAGTGTGAGTATTATGAAGTGTTTTAAACTTAGACTAATGAATGTTTCTTGTCTCACCATATGTATAAAAATAAAAAGATTTTTTTGGGGGGCTCCTGGGTGGCTCAGTCACCCAGCTCACCCAGACTTCAGCTCAAGTCATGATCTCACAGCTCACTGAGTTTGAGCCCCGTGTCAGGCTCTGTGAGACGAGTTTAATCACTGCAATGAAGCTACCATAAAAACCCCAAAAGGATGGTGTTTGGAAAGCTTCAGATTGGGGAACACGTGGAGATTTGGGGCAAGTGGCACACCTGGAGAGGACATGGAAGCTCTGTGTCCCTTCCCTGCCACCTTGTCCTATACATCTCTTCCATCTGGCTGTTTCTGAGTTATATCCATTTATAATAAACCAGTAATATAGTAACTAAAACGTTTTCCAGAGTTCTGGAAGCTGCTGTGGCATATTAACTAAACAGGATAGGGAAGTTGTTGGAACCTCTGATCTATAGCCAGATAGCACAGCTAACAACCTAGACTTGCAATTGGTGCCTGAAGCAGGAGCAGGGGCAGTTTTGTAGGACACTATCTCCAGGTACATAGTGTCCAAATTGAGTTAAACTGCAGGATACCAAACACTTAGGTGGTGTCAAAGAATTGCTTGGGGGTGTAGAAAAAACACATATAATAAATATCTCCTACTAGTCCTGTTTCTCTAGAGAACCCTGACACTATCTCTCATACCCAAATTACACACACACAAATACACAGAATGTGTAATTAAAGCATTCAGATACTCCTGACCACCTTCAGAGATGTTAACATTTTTGGATGAACCTGTCCAGAAGGTGGAGGAGGGGATGGAAGAAAAAAGAAAGGGTCATAAATAATAAATAAAGGTCAAAACATAAGAAATAAAAGGAGAAAACTCAGCTGAACAGAAGACAGACTTGAGTCCTTCCTACAGAACAGCCCACACACATTACAGAACAATGAAAACAACATTGTAAAAAGGATATAAATGAATTTCTTAAAATATACAGAAGCAGGTTCAGAACCAGGCAAGCATCACCTACTGCTACACAAGAACTATACTAACATAGTAACATAGTTTCAAGCTTTTGTTAATAACTGACACCTAGTATAAGCATAATATTTATTGATTCCTTACTAAAGTGCCAGGCCCTGTTCTAGTCTTATGTATATTAACACCCTTAACAACACCCCTGCAAGGTTAGTACTAGGATCCTTGATCCAAATACAAAGCTGTCTTCATCTAGAGCCTGTGCTCTTCATTATACAAGACATAAGAGAAACTGTATCATTTTAAAAATTAATAATCTAGTACGAGAATGTCAGATTTCAACACATATTTTAGGGTAATCACATGAATTATCAAAAAATGTGGAATGTACACAGCACTAGAGACGAGAATCTAGTACGAGAATGTCAGATTTCAACACATATTTTAGGGTAATCACATGAATTATCAAAAAATGTGGAATGTACACAGCACTAGAGACAAAAATGCATCAAAGAAAATTAGGCCAAAAAAAGAAAGGCAAAAATAAAGCACACAAAGGGGTGCCTGGGTGGCTCAGTAGGTTAAGTATCCAACTTGGGCTCAGATCATGATGTCACAGTTCATGGATTCAGCCCCACATTGGGCTCTGTGCTGATAGTAAGGAGCCTGCTTGGGATTCTCTCTCTCTTTGCCCTTTCCCTGCTCGTGCTTTCTCTCTCAAAATAAATAAATAAACTTAAAAAAAAAACCACAACAACAACAGAGAAGGCAGGGAGAAGTCCAACTCCAAATAATCGATTATCACTATAAATGTGAATAAGTTATAGTTCTCTATCAAAAGAGACCTTTGGGGGTGCCTGGGTGGCTGAGTCAGTTAAGCATCCAACTCTGGTCATGATTTCATGGTTCATGAGTTCTGGCCCTGCTTGGGATTCTCTCTCTCTCCCTCTCTCTCTGTTCCTCCCCTGCTCACTCTGTCTCTCAAAATAAATAAATAAACTTAAAAAATTCTTTGTAAATAAGTAAATAAAAGAGACCTTTTGAACAGGCTTTTTTAAAACTTTTACTCTGGCTAAGCGTTGTATAAGAAAGAGATCTAAATTAAAATGATTCAAGGAGGAGCCAAGATGGCAGAACAGCATGGAAGTTTTTTTTGTGTCATGTGTCCATGAAATACAGCCAGATCAACACTAAACCATCATGCACACCTAGAAAACTGATCTGAGGATTAACACAACGATCTTCATAACCTGAACCACAGAACTCAGCAGTAGGCTCCACACCCACACGGGGCTCAAACTCATGACCCTGAGATCAGGATCAAGAATCACGTGCTCTACCAACTGAGCCGGCCAGGCGCCCCCTGGGGTTTTATAGTTTTTAAGCTCTTTGGGGATGGCATCCCATTCCCAACTCCTTCCTTGCAAACACTTAGAGCACATTGTCCTATTCTAGTGAAGATCTAAGGTGACTATTCAGTAAGTGGGTGATGGAGAAAGATGTAAGGCATTCCAAGAAGAGTGCACAGCAAATGCACACCAAGAAGCAGGACAGAGCTCCACTGGAGGGGGAAGGCTGGGGTTAGCGGTATATATATGTGAGGAATGGGGAAAGTGGTACGCAGGAATGAAGAAAGACATACACGACAGCATGGCTGAGAATGACTAGCTAGATTATTAAATTATCTGTATGGTTAGTATGCTTCAATAGGGAAACATTTGTCATAAACGAACATTCAAGTACATACATACATACATACATACATACATAAATAAATAAATAAAATGATCCAGAAAGAGATACAAAAGAAACTCATAAATTCATAGTGATTTAAAATTTTTTCTTAACGTTTATTTATTATTGAGAGACAGAGAGAGACAGACTGTGAGCAGGGGAGGGGCAGAGAGAGAGGGAGACCCAGAATCTGAAGCAGGCTCCAGGCTCCGAGCTGTCAGCACAGAGCCCCACGTGGGGCTAGAACTCACGAACTGTGAGATCATGACCTGAGCCAAAGTCAGACACTTAACCAACTGAGCCACCCAGGAGCCCCAAAATTCACAGTGATTTTATAGGGCTAATACATGTTTCTCAAAAATTAATCAAGTGGTTGAACAAGGCAAGAATATACGTCATTTAAGCAATATGATGAACAAATACAGAACATTGTCTCCTAATAAAAACACTTTATTCAAATGATCATAGATCTTCAAATTTTAAAATACCCACATATTAAGCTATAAGTGGTTTTAATAAAACCCCTAAAGTAGAAATCACATAAACCATAAGCTATTCTCCAGCCATATACAAAAAACTAGGAATCTGACTAATAAATGGAAAGATCTAAAGATTCTAACATCTAGGTTCCCCAACAGGTTCCTCAACAATCCAATCAAATCACAATAAGACTCACAGTAAAAGAGTCCCAGCCATCAAAATTTTTCAGTTTTTCAATGCCCAACTCAAATACAGCACATTATCAAGCCCTTTCAGATACTTGCAGAAAGCCTTTAATATCAAAGAACAACTAAAATCAGTAAAGAAATGGAAAGAGCAGAAGCTTTAAAAGGAATTGAAAACTTCAAGGAAAAAAAAGAAAAAGACTCTAAAATGAGGAAACCTCGTATACATGAAATAAGATGGTGCTTTCTTTTTTTAAGATTTCTTGGAAGTTAAAAAAATATGATAGCAAAAAAAAAAAAAAAATCTCAATACCATGGTCAATCCAAGATCTTCCAAGAAGAAATCTAGAGAATAGAACTAAAACATAAAGATATTAAAAAAAAAAAAAAAAGAGGGGGGGGGCACCTGGGTGGCTCAGTTGGTTAAGCTTCCAACTTCAGCTCAGGTCATGATCTCATGGTTCATGATTTTGAGCCCCTCGATTGGCTCTGGGCTGACAGCTCAGACAGGGCTTGGAGCCTGCTTCAGATTGTCTCCCTCTTTCTGCCCCTCCCCCACTTGTGTTCGTGCACACACTCTCTCTCTTCTCTCTGTGTCAAAAATAATTAAATACATTTAAAAAAAGGAGAAAAGATAAGGAAATTAGACCACTGGTTTAGGAGAAACAACATATACATAACAACAGAGAAAATGGAGGATAAGAAATAAAACAGAAGAAAATTTATCTGAGTTGATAACCAATGAATTTCCAGACACAAAGGGCCATAATGGAAAAAAACAAAAAACAAAAGACCCACAACAAGGCATACTGCTGTGAAGTTTCAAAACACAGGTCATAGAGAGAAACTTAAAAACTTCGAAAAGAAAAATATAGGTTACAGGGGACAGAGAATCTTAGAAGCATCAGACGTTAACAGCAACACTGGAAGTTAGAAGAAATAGAGCAATGCCTTTAAAATTCTGAAGGAAAATTAGTTCTTATCTATTCAGTATCCAAAATACCAATTAAAGAGGAGAGTAAAAGAAAGGCAAAGGAAGAGATTTTCAGAAATGCAAGGTCTTAAAAAAATATATACCTCTTCCACATGCCCATTCTCAAACAACTATTAAGGTATACTTTCAGGGATGCCTGGGTGGTTCAGTCATTTAAAAGTCTAACTTTGGCTCAGGCCATGATCTCCCAGTTCACGAGTTTGAGCCCCATGTGGAGCTCTGTACTGACAGCTCAGAGCTTGTAGCCTGCTTTGGATTCTGTGTCTCCCTCTCTCTCTCTGCCCCTCCCCTACTGGCTCGCTCGCGCTCTCTCTCTCTCTCTCTCTCTCAAAAATAAACATTTAAAACAACAACAAAAAAGGTATACTTTCAAAAATGAGGTAGAGATCAAGAAATAAATGGGATTCTAGAAACAAAATTCAACATCAGCCAGAGATAAAAAGGAATTCCTAAAATAAGTGAGTGATTTTAGACCCTTAGACTGGGCATCAACCTAGAAAGCAATCAGTATAGATTGGTGAAGGGTATAAGTCCTTAAAAGAGGCATCTCCAAAATGGAAGACTATCTAGGCAGGAGATTCAAACAGTAGGGAAATTTAGGGAAAACATGTAATAAATACACAGAAAACTAAGCAAAAACTCAGTATTAATTCTAGAGAAAGCAAAAGGTTGTACAATGAAGTAATCATATTTATTAAGCTCAGCTTTGTAGAGCACTTACATAATCATAATGATGTAAAAACTAAATAAATACTCCAACTTCATTGGGGAAATGACAGAGAAAAGTATGCATGAAAGATGTGAGAATTAATCCATAGGGAGAATTAAAAGATAATGCTGAAACTGAAAAACTTAAGAACTGTAGTATGTTACAAAGATACATGGAAGTAAACACCAAAAGAAATAGCAAAAAAACTGAAAGTAGGTACTTCTGGGGACTAGGAAATAGGAAGAGGAAGGTAGAAAGAGGACAGAGGCACTGCTATTTTCACTGTGCAGTCATCTGCACAGAACTATTTACCTTTTCAAATTATGTAAGTACAGAATCTATTATAAAACTGAAAACTTAAATAATAAATGTGCATACCTAATTCCCTAGCAATTTTGCTATGGGGATCCATCCTACACAAACATGTCTGCACTAAGCAAGAATACTTAATATATTACTTATACTACCATGAAGGTATAAATCTGAATATATAGCCTAATGTCCCCTCAAAAATGATTAATTTATGATATAGTCATACTATAAAAGTTGCAAAACTGTTGGAGACTACTATCAGTGTGATACAAAATGTTATCAAAGCTTAAAATTTGGGAAGGAAGGAGCAGAAGCAGTAACATTTCAACTTTTATCAAAAGTTATTAATTTATATAAAACTTCATTAGTGACTGCTAACATAAACAGCTTCCTTTAGGGTGATTAAAATGTTCTAAAATTGATTGTGGTAACAGTTGCACAACTCAGTGAATATAGTAAAAGCCAAAAACACATTTTTTAATGAGTGAATTTTATGGTATATGAGTATCTCAGTAAAACTGACCAAAAGATGAATGACAGGCAACTGATTTTCAACACAAGTACAAAAACAATTCAGTGAAGAACAGTCTTTTCAACAAACAGTGCTGTAACAATTAGATATTCATATATGAAAATAATGAACTTCAATCTATACCTCATACCATATACAAATATTAACTCCTAGACCTAAATGCAAACCTAAAACTACAAAACTTTTAGAAAATCTCTGTGATGCTGGGTTTGGCGAAGCTTTTTTAGATATGTCACCAAAAGGAAAATCTATAAAAGAACAAATTGATAAATTAGACTTCATCAAAATTAAAAGCTACTGCTCTTTGAAAGGCATGTGAAGAAAATGAAAAGAAAAGCAACAGACTATAAGAAAATATTTACAAGTTCATTTACTTGTCAAAGGATTTGTATCCAGAATATATAAAGAACCTGCAAAACTCAACAGTGAAACAAACCTACAGAAAAAAAAAAAAAAAAAAAAAAAAGACGCAAAATATTTGAACAGACCCTTCACCAAAGATATAGAGATGGCAAATAAGCATATGAAAAGATACTAAACTACATTATTCATTAGGGAAATGCAAATTAAAACCACAATGTCTAAAATTAAAAAAAAGACTGACCATGGGTGCCTGGGTGGCTCAGTCGGTTAGGCGTTCGACTTCAGCTCAGGTCAGGATCTCGCAGTCTGAGAGTTTGAGCCCCGCGTTGGGCTCTGGGCTGATGGCTCAGAGCCTGGAGCCTGCTTCTGATTCTGTGTCTCCCTCTCTCTCTCTCTGCCCCTCCCCCGTTCATGCTCGCTCTCTCTCTCTCTCTCTCTCTCTGTCTCAAAAATAAATAAAACGTTAAAAAAAATTTTTTTAAATAAAAAAACATAAAAAAAGACTGACCATACCATGTACTGGTGAAGCTGTATGTCAACTGGACTCGCACACGCACGCTGCGTGTAGAAATGAAAAATGGCATACTTTAGAAAACTGGCAGTATCTCAAAAAATTAAACCTACACCTAACATATGACCCTGCCTCTCCACTCATAGTATTTACCTAAGAGAAATGAAAGCACCCATATCCAAAGACTTGCACACAAATATACATAACAGCCCTCTTTGAAATAGCAAAAACTGTAAAATCCCAAATGTTCATCAACAAGTAAACAGATAAACAAATTTAGTGCATCCATTCAGTGGAATAATAACTCAATCATAAAAAGACTGAGCTTTTGTTACATGCTAAAACACGGTGACATTCTAATTATACTGAATGAAAAAAGCCAAACAAAGGGACACAAGGAAACTTTTGGAGGTGATACATTCATTATCTTGACTATAGTGATAGTTTCACAGATTTGTACATGTATCGAAACTTATGAAATTTTACACTTTAAATACATGCAGTTTTTTTTTGTATCATCAATTATACCTCAATAAAACTACTTTTAAAACAAAAACGCCATAAAAATATTCATGTTAAATACTAAACTATGTATTATAAAACAAAACACTAGTGACCATATGAAAGACAAAAACCAAACCATAAGAAAAACCTGCACATAGATAACATACTGGATGAAAATTCACTAAAATACTGACAATATTTTTGGATGGTGGAAAGTTTTGGGGTTTTTGTTTGTTTTCTACTGAAGTATAACTGACATATAACATTATACAAGTTTCAGATGTACAATGTTAATGACTGGTATTTGTGTAGTGTAAAATGATTAGTCTAGCATACAGAATTACAAAACAAAACAAAACTGTTTTTCTTGTGATGAGAACTTTTAAGTTCTACTCTCTTTACAACCTTCAAATATGTGATACAGTATTTAACTATAGTCACCATGCTGTAAATTATATCCCCAGGATTTATTTATTTTATAACTGGAAGTTTATACCTTCTGACCTCCCTACACCCATTTTCACCCTCCCCTCTGGCAACCACCTACCTGTTCTCTGTATCTTAAGAGCTCAGTTTGTTTTGTTCTGTTTTAGATTCCACATACAAATGAGATCATAACGGTCTTTATCAGACTTATTTCACTTAACACTCTCAAGGTCCATTCACGTTGTTGCAAGTGGCAAGATTTCCTTCTTTTTTATGGCCGATTAATATTCCTCTGCATATAAGAAAAATAGGCAGTTTTTCTTTCCACCTCTATATCTTCCAAAATATGCATAATGAGCCAGGATTAGTACTCTAATAATGAAAACCTTTATGATAAATACATTCTCTTAAACTTGAAACTGAGAACTCAGACACTCGTATTTCATCTATACCTGCAAACAGTTTCACTAAGTTGGCATAACTTAAAACTATCACCAACTTCTTGAGATGCTAGGAAAAGGTGACTCAAGTATAGTTTAATGAGGTTCTTAGCATTCAGATGTGGAAAAACACATACACATACACACAAAACTGGAAACCTCAAAACTGAGTTATCCAGTAATGGTAGTTACTAGCCAAATATGGCTATTGAGTACTTCATTGAAATGTTGCTAGTGTGAATTCAGTTAAGTGTAAAATATGAACTGGATTTTGAAAACTTAATAGAAAAAAGAACTATAAAACATCTTTATAATTTTTATACTGATCACATGTTGAAATGATATTTAGATATATTGGGCTGTATAAAATGTTTAATTAATTCCACCTATTTGGGTTTTGTGGTTTGTTTTTTTTTTTAATGTCGCTAATAGAAGATTTAAACTACATCTATGGTTCACATTATA
The DNA here is from genome assembly GCF_023721935.1 of Panthera uncia. Lineage (NCBI taxonomy): Eukaryota > Metazoa > Chordata > Mammalia > Carnivora > Felidae > Panthera > Panthera uncia. Next base: position 36,168,853 of record NC_064809.1, read on the forward strand.
TTTCTATTTAGGACAGTGCTGATTTAAGACATTTATTTTTTTTAATCTATTTAACTTGTCATAGATAAGTATACTTATGATAGTCTCTCACTATGTTTATTTAATTATTTTGAGAGCGAGCGAGTGTGAGCAGAGGAGAGGTAGAGAGAGAAAGGGAGAGAGAAAATCAGAAGTAGGCCCTAGCTGTCAGCAGAAAGTCCAACGTGGGTCTCAAACTCACAAACTGTGAGATCACAACCTGAGCCAAAATCCAAGAGTCGGACGCCTAACTAACTGAGCCACTCAGGTGTCCTGAAGTCTCTATTTTACTTCCATCATGTTTTCCTTGGATTTAGATTTCTAAATTCTAATTAATGTCAGAAATTTAGGAGCTATGAAGTGATATATTCAATCATACACAACTAAGTCCCAGGGGAGGATCCCTAATTTTACAAACGTTATTCTACCAAATAGTTCCCTTGGTTTTCTCATCTATAAAAGAGGATGACAAAATTCTATGTACAGGTTACTGGGAAAATTGAGTAAGATCATGTACTACAGAACACTGGCACTGTTCTAGACTTGCTAGATTAAATAGCTACTTAACTGCCTCTACACTATTTTCTCTCAGAATTCAGGATTCAAATTCAAGCTTCAATGAAATGATAATTAGCTCATAAACTTTCAGGGTCATTTCAGGTAAAAAAAAAAAAAAACCTCAGAAGTTAATTTCCAAAGTCAAGTCTATGATAATGACTTAAAATAGTATAAATTTTCACACTGTACTGTTAATATACTATATATTTTGGCTGTTATTTAAAATAATCCAGTCAAGTACACAAAATTAACATTTTCAGATAAGGAAAAGGCTCTGAATTTAAGGGAGTGAGATGTCCAGGGCCATACAAATATTAAGTAATATTCCTAGAAAACCTTATCTTAATCCTTAGATTAGAAAACATAAGCTATAAATCCTGTAAGAATTCAATATGGAGGGGGCAGGGGGAAGAGATACAGGAATCTGATATAGAACTAGAAGACTGGCAAGTTTAAAAAAAAAAAAGTATTTTGATGGTTAGAACACAAAAGCAAAAAACTCACTTAAAATAACAGCACAAGAACTCCTCAAAATTAAATGTGTTTGCCACAATATACCTTCCAAAAACTCAAATTCAAAAAAGTGCTGAAGATTTCTAGTGGCAAGAGTTTGTTACAGCCAATGCTAGTATTGTGCCTATTAATAAGGAACTAAATAAGAAATGGAACAATACAAACAGATCATTAAATTATCTACATTGAAGACCAGCAACTTTAGAACTTTACATGTGCCTAACTTCAGCTGTTATTCCAAATCATTTGTTCCTTAGTAAGAAGGAACACTGTGTTCAAGGCTTGTGTTATGATAAACAAAGGCAGGAGCTAAAATTCATATAGCCACTATATTTTCATTTTATGGCAAGTATTTATCAATGACTTATTGCTTAATTTAACTTAAAGAACCGGCTTCAAGTTTACACTCTAAATGAAGAAAACATTTTCAAAGAGTGGATTATAAAGACTTACCTCCCCCCCCCCCTTACAAAATAGAACAGAAAACATAACTCATCGCTAGTAAGGTATTTAGTGAAACTTGTCCATTTATCTGTGTATGTGCTGGGTCATAATATAATGTAAAAAGTATTTTTCAGAATGGGTCTCAGTCAAAAAGGTTTGAAAGCCACTGCAAAGTAGTCTATCTACAGAAAATCTATACATTTAGTAACTGGATGACTGTTGGAGGAAATCAAACTGAATCAAACTAAAAATCCTCCTTTTTGATTGTTCAAGAGAGGATAAGAAGCACATTTAAAGCAACAGCCTAAAGCTAAAAGGATCCTTAACAATTCTACCACCCATTTTACTAATAAGACAACATACTTATCCAAGGTCATTCTTGTATACAATACTTAGCATTAAAACCAAGTCTCCCATTCTAATTCTCTTTGCACTAAATTGGGCTGCAAAAAGGCACTTAAAAAAAAAAAAGTTATCAGCATTTAAGTGCTAATTCTGAATTTCCTATTTTGGTTTCTAATAACAAAAAGAAATTGCAACTTAACACATGCAACCATTTCCTCAAATACTATTCTAACAGATTAATGACCTCACCAGCTCTCCCATTAAAAGCTTTTTCCAGCTAGTTACTTGGTACTTAGGTCTTTATGGCACTTTTCTTTTCCCATTATGCTCAGCAGTGCATGCAATACATTACAGTTAGGAATGCAACACACTGCTTCTGAAAATGCATGACCAAAGCCATAGTATAACTGAAACTTTCTTAAATTTCTATATTCTGTCCAAATTTTAGAAGCAAACTCTACAAATCTAATTAAATCAGACCATATTTTTTGTGATCTGTATACCTCACTCTATATAAACATTATACTTAAGAGATCTCATTTAGAATACTAAAACCTTGAAGCATATGCAAAATATTTAATTCTCATCTCATGACAATAAGTCAACAACTAAGTCAGTAAAGAGAAGAAAAATGTAAGGACTGAAGTCTAACCATATGTGATAGCTGAAAGTAGGCAGATCATCATCACTGCATACTACAAGCGAAGCCTTATTTCTACATCCTCTTCCAATATCCGTAACAAACTCACAACTCTTGCAAAGAATGCCTCCATGCCTCAAATTAGTTCTATAAAGAACATTCAGTGTTTACATTTAAACTGTTAATGATAACCAACAAAAATTCAGATTTTAAAAATTGCTAAACATTGGGAATAGCAGAGATATAAAGTTATTTCTTCTGACTTCTGCCTTACAGAGGCACATAGAAATTTTAAACAAATACAGGGGAGGGAGAAGGGAAACTGACTCAGGCAGTGTCCTTCACACCCAAACAAAGAGAAATATCTTATTATTTCTCAAACCTGTGCTAGAGTGGTAAAAACATTTAAAAAATCCAATATTTTTAATCTACAGTCCAGCCAATTCACAAGATTGAATATGAATTTTTCTCTTAGAAGATTAAGGGAAGGGGAATTTATAAATAAATATGCATGTATGTGTGTATGTTTAAATTACACTCACAGCAACACAATCAAGTACATTTTCCTAACAGAGAACGCTAAATCTGAAAGCAAGTACCACTCACATGCCAAATACAGGAGCTGCCAAGTTTATTCACTCATTTTTCGAAAATATAGGAAAATAGGCAATGCCTTAGAGATGTGGGTGCAGGGTGGGCAGGGGCATGCTGGCAGAGCGTGGGAGCCAATCAGCAACCAGCACAGGTACATGGGCCAGATGGTGGAGCCCAGGGTGTGTTGGGGGTTAATTAAAAAAAAAAAAAAAAAAAAAAAAAATCATACTCACAGGTACAAAAAAATCTATATATTAAAAACTATTAGGGGCGCCTGGGTGGCGCAGTCGGTTAAGCGTCCGACTTCAGCCAGGTCACGATCTCGCGGTCCGTGAGTTCGAGCCCCGCGTCAGGCTCCGGGCTGATGGCTCGGAGCCTGGAGCCTGTTTCCGATTCTGTGTCTCCCTCTCTCTGTGACCTTCCCCCGTTCATGCTCTGTCTCTCTCTGTCTCAAAAATAAATAAACGTTTAAAAAAAAAAAAAAAAAAACTATTAGACAATAGCCCTGTTCTGGTTCCCACAGCTTAATTAAACAGTTTAAACAAATTTAACCCTTATATAATGAGCAATGATGTGAAATCACTTAGGTTGGAAGATAATTCCTGTAGGTGAAAATTGATTTAAATCATCAGGAAACCAGAAGCCAGCTACTACTACAGATTTCTAGCTAGGGTATTAAATAAGTGAAGCTTTAAGTCCTTCTAAACCAACTAACAAGGTATCCGTCATCAAAACTTCTGAAATATGTTTGAGGGGCGCACCTGGGTGGCTCAGTCGATTAAGCACCTGACACTTGATTTAGGCTCAGGTCATGTTCGCACAGTTCTCGGGACTGAGCCCAGCTTTGGGCTCTGCGCTGATAACATGGAGCCTGCTTTAGATTTTCTCTCTCCCCATCTCTCTAACTCTCCTCCACTCATACACGCACACTCTCAAAATAAATAAATAAAATTTAGAAAATGAAATGAAATATGTTTGAGTTATATTTATCTGTGGCTACAACTCAAAATTAAATACTACTCAAAGCTTAGGTTTAATAGTACAATCCTGTCATATCTCAACAAGATGCAAAGATGAAAAATTCTGTAAACGTTTGGGAGCCAAACATTCTAAAGTTTCCTGAGTCTGTAGTAAGTAGTTTCTATAATAGATACATGTAATATTAGTATTTGTTTCCTTGAGTAACTACAATGAACTCTGATACTAAATATTTACCATTTATCATTTCAAAAGAAGTAGCACACTTAGAGCCAGCTTTGCCTTCACTGTTTCTCTACAAATGCTTCCTTGCTCAAAATAATAATGAGAAATTATATAGCTGGTTAATAGTTCCATGGTAGACCCTATCTAGCTCTATCTCAAAATTCTAGCAGATTATGTTTGGCTGAAAGTAACAAACACATCTACCTCCATGACAAAATCTGGTCTTCCACACAGAAACCAATCTAACTCTTTAGCTATTTAGAAACTGCAAATGAAAAGCACAGATGCTGACTGATTTTTACCCAGTGAGATAACACTGTGCATCATGGAATGAGTTTAACATATGCACGTAATTCTCAATAAATCACAGAATAGTAATAAAAGGGACCAAAGTCACCTGTCCAATCCTTTGTCTTCAACACTTCTGAATAGGCACCCACAAGGTATATATAAAAACTCTAGTCAAAAATGACTCATACACAGGCTTACTGGTTGGTTAATTTTCCTCAGTTCATATTCTTACCTTGATCCCTATTTTCTTTTACTGCCTCTTAGAAGTCCTTGGAAAACCATACAACTTTTTTTTTTTTTTTTTTTAATGTTTGTTTATTTTTGAGAGAGAGAGAGAGCACAAGCAGGCGAGGGGTAGAGGGAGATACAGAATTCGAAGCAGGCTGCACGCTCCAGGCTCCGGCTGCCAGCACAAAGCCCAACACGGGACTTGAACCCACAGACCACGAGATCACAACCTGAGCCAAAGTTGGACGCCCAACCGACTGAGCACCCAGGTACCCCTAAACCATACAACTTCTTTCTCAAAGCACCCAGACCACTTACAAATGCCATAAAAGGAGGAATACATTGAGACCCAATTTTAACTTCACATACTTCAAACACCAGATTAAAAACTGAAGAATTATCAATTTGGTCTTTAAGTCACACACAGACACAACTTGGAACAATCCATTTTAGCGTGCACTACATGATAATTTAAAAGTTTGAAGAGAAGCATGTTAGCTTTTAAAACGCAAATGAAAAGGAAAAGAAACAAGAAAGATCCATACTCAACTTCCACTTCTACCATTTGCTGGTTATGATCTTGGCAAATTATTTAACTTTTACAGCCTTTTCACCTGTAAGATGGTGACTGAGTTGTAGATGTCACAAGAATTAGATGAGAACATAAGTAAAACACAGGACCTGGCCCATAAATAGTACAAAATCCCCACCCCTTTCTCAAGTCTTTCAAACACAAACACACATACACTTCAAACTTTTGACCAAACCTCACGTTAGACCCTAGAAGCAGTCAGTAATACAAACACATCTGTCATTGGGACACCTGGCTGGCTCAGTTGGAAGAGCATGTGACTCTTGATCTCAGGGTTGTGAGTTCAAGCCCCACACTGGGTATAGAGTTTACTTAAAAAACTTAAAAAAAAAAAAAAAAAAAAAGACCCCACACCACAACTTGTTACAGTATGATGTAAATTTATTTTTTTAATGTTTTTATTTATTTTTGAGAGACAGAGAGAGAGAGAGAGAGAGAGAGAGAGCATAAGCAGGGGAGGGGCAGACACGGAGACAGAGGATCCGAAGTGGGCTCTGTGCTGACAACAGCGAGCCCGATGCGGGCGGGACTCGAACTAATGATCCGTGAGATCATGACCTGAGCTGAAGTCAGAAGCTCAACCAACTGAGCCATCCAGGTGCCCCAAGGCAGAAATTTAAAGACAACTAAATTAAAAACTGTTCTGTGTCACAAGAAGCCATCTTACTTGATATGCTATTTACCTCATCACAGTAAATAATCTCTTGATTTACTCTCCAAATACTAATAAAGAACATAGAGGGCCACCTGGGTGGCTCAGTCAGTTGAATATCTGACTTTTGATTTTGGCTCAGGTCATGATCCCAGGGTTAAGGGATCGGGCTCCACACTGGGTTCCACACTGAGTGTGGAGCATGGTTGGGATTCTTTCTCTCTCCCTCTGCCCTTCTCTGCCACTCACACTTTCTCTAAAACAAAATTTAAAAATTAAAAAAAAAAAACACAAAAGCATGGAAATGAGAGAATAACCACTAATGTAAACTGTAAAGGTAAAATTTTAAACATTGAAGAGGAGCTAGGAAAAATAAAAGGATAAATATTACAAAAAATCTATTTCCATGGGCACCTGGGTGGCTCAGTCAGTTGAGCATCTGATTTCAACTGAGGTCACCATTCACAGTTAGTCAGTTCAAGCCCCATGTTGGGCTTGCTACTGTCAGCACAGAGCCTGCTTCTGATCCTCTGTTCCCCTCTCTGCCCCTCCCCCACCCCTCTCTCTTTCTCAAAGATAAATATTTTTAAAAATAAAAAAAAAATTAAAAAAATAAATAAATCTATTTCCAGGGGCACCCGGGTGGCTCAGTCAGTTGAGCGTCCAACTTGGGCTCAGGTCATGATCTCACAGTTCATGAGTTCGAGCCCTGCAGCAGGTTCTGTGCTTCAGTGTGGAGACTGCTTTGGATCCTCTGTTTCCCTCTCTCTACCCCTCCCCTGAGATCTCGTGCTCTCTAAAAAATAAATAACATTAAAAAAATCATTAAAAAAACTTTTTAAAAAATAAAACAGAAATTTGGTGATTTTTCTAGTCAATGCATTTCTTAAAAAAAAAAATCTATTTCTGTGTTAAATTAAAATTTGTATCTTAACACTCTAGCAAAAATATGCCCAAAATGACAAACTAAGTTTTTAATATCAAGATCAGGAAGATGAGAAATTAGAAATTCACTTATTAACTTTAGAGGGAAGGCTCACTATAATTAAAAGTAACAGGGGTGCCTGGGTGGATCAGTCGATTGAGCATTCGACTTAAGCTCAAGTCATGATCTCACAGCTTGTAAGTTCAAGCCCCGCATTGGGCTCTGTGCTGACAGCTCAGAGCCTGGAGCCTGCTTCAGATTCTATGTCTCCTCTCTCTCTGCCCGTCCCATTTGCTGTCTCTCTCAAAAATAATAAACATTAAAAACATTTTTTAATAAAAAAGAAAACAGAATGACAACATAAAAGAATGAGAAGACAAGCCAGAGGTAAATATTAAATAAACAGATAAAATATTTGCAAAAGATACATCTGGATAAAGGACTACTATCCAAAATATACAAAGAACTCTTGAAACTCAACAATAAAAAAACAAAAAAAACCTTGTTAAAAAAAAAAAATGGGCCTGTGACTTAACAGATACCTCACCAAGGAAGATACACAGATGGCAAATAGGCATCTGAGATGTTCCACATAGATCATTGGGAAAATGCAAATTAAAACATCAATAAGATACCACTACAAGCCTATGAGAATGACCAACATCTGGATCACCAAATCTCAAATGCTGGCCAGCACGTAGACAACAGCAACTCTTATTCATTGCTCATGGGAATGCAAAATGATACAGCCACTTTGGAAAACATGTGACAAATTTCTTACAAAACTAAATGTAGTCTTACCATCTGATCATGCTCCTTGGCATTTAACCAAAGCAGTAGAAAACTTAAGTCCACATAAAAATTTGCAACACAGATGTTTACAGCAGTTTTATCCATAACTGCTAAAACTTGGAAGGAACTAAGATGTCCTTTAGTAGATGAACGGATAAACTGGTATACTCACACCATGAAATACTATTGAGCAGTAAAAACAAATGAGCTATCAAGTCATGAAAAGGTGCCATGGAATAACCATAAATGCACATTACTAAGTGAGAGAAGCCTATAGGGGGCACCTGGGTTAAGCGTCCAACTCTTGATTTTGGCTCAGGTCATGATCTCACAGTTCGTGGAATAGAGGCCCTCATATGCCACATTGACAGCAAAGAGCCTGCTTGGGATTCTCTCTCTCTGTCCCTCTCCCACTCACAAACACACACACACACACACACACACACACTCTCTCTCTCTCTTTCTCTCTCTCTCTCAAAAATAAACATTTAAAAAAAGAGAGAGAGAAGAAAGCCAATCTGAAAAGACTGTGTGTGTACTGTATGATTCCAACTACGTGACATGCAGGAAAAGACAAACCTGTGAAGACAGTGAAAAGATGTGTAGTTGCTAGGAGTGAAACTGAGACAGATGAATAGGCACAGCACCAAAGATTCTTTGAGCAGTGAAAATACTCTGTATGATATAATAATAATAGATAAAAGTAATTATACATTTATCCAAACCCACCAAATGTATAACACCCTGAGAAAAAAGCCCTAAGGAAAAATTTGGACTTTGGGTAGTTATGATGTATCAGGGTAGGTTCATCCTTGGCTGAAAAAAGAAAAAAAGTACCTTTCTAGTCAATGACATCAATATGGAGGAGGCTATGAATGGGGGGAGGGGGAGTATGGGGTGTATGAAAAATCTCTGTACCTCTCAAGTTTGTTACAAATCTAAAACCACTCTAAAAAAGTTTAATGAAGGAAAAAAGAGAGTATTATATTGTTGACACTCAATTCCCAGCACTGATTTTCCAAAAATAAAACAAAGGACTATTAATTTTGCTTTGAAGAATTTGTGAAAATTGATTAGGGGAGAAAAGCACCTGAAAGTAGGCAAAATAAATCAAAGGATAGAAGACAATATATAATTTGTTATCAGGTATATAGGAGAAAGAATAAAATATAAAGCAGTGAGAAGTTTTTAAGATGATAGTATTGATAAAATAGCTCTCACTTGGGTCGCTGAAACTATACATGAACATATCTCTTTTGGAAAACAATCTGATTATAGAAAATATTTAAATGTTCATAACCTTAGAAACCAGTTAATTCCATTCTGAAATTTAATCCTGAAAAAAAAAGTCTAGACGGTGAAATTTGGCATATTAACATGTGTTTTGTTTGCAAGGCAATAGGTAAATTCCTTTCCCCTATTCCAAAGCCATTGTCTCAAGGTCTTTTGTGTTATTTTAGAACTAGCAGTTAGAAGACAATCCCCTTAGCTGTCTTGAGAAACCCCATGCCCAAAGAGAGAAGTTCAGCTGGCCTGTACTACAGAGAGAGGGGATGGAAACAATGAACAGCTGAAGAGGTAGAAACTGGGGGAAAAGAAGGGGCTTGGAGGATTCACCCAGATCAAGATCAATACACCTGGCCCCCACTGGGAGTGGCATATGGAAGAAGAGGATGGGAGCAGAAGTGAGAGTAAGAGAGAGACAATAATGTTAAGAACTTCGTTTTAAAAAATCTGCGAATGATCCTACTACCCAAAGTTCTCTGTAAGTCAGCCTTCAAAAGAACCTTCCAGGTTTATATAAATAGCATGTCATTGATAAGCAGTGCAGGTGGAAGACTGGAAAGCCCTTTCCTGATAACACTCTGGACTATGTGAAGCTATCCAAAGACTGGAGGAAGGAGGAGTTGTACAAAGGAATAATGACCAACAAAATTAGGTGAGGTCACAACACAACACATTAAATTTTAGTAAAATGGTAATATGGCATTTCTGTAAGGTTAAGACTCATGCGTACTGTATTTATGAGAGAAAAAATAATAACAATTGGGGGTAAATCATGATGTTTCTGCATAAGGAACTATCATACAGCTGTTAAAATGTTTATACTAATTCTTATGCTCTAATGAATTATAAAAGTATCATAAAATTATACATGCAGCAGAACATAGTTCCATGAGGGCAGGGAACTTATTTGCCAACTAAGATAGTACCTGGCATATAGGAGGAGTTTAATAAGTATCTGTTGAGTAGATATAAAACCCATCTTTTTTTTTCAACGTTTTTTTTTTTTATTTTTATTTATTTATTTTTGGGACAGAGAGAGACAGAGCATGAACGGGGGAGGGGCAGAGAGAGAGGGAGACACAGAATCGGAAACAGGCTCCAGGCTCCGAGCCATCAGCCCAGAGCCTGACGCGGGGCTCGAACTCAGCCCAGAGCCTGACGCGGGGCTCGAACTCACGGACCGCGAGATCGTGACCTGGCTGAAGTCGGACGCTCAACCGACTGCGCCACCCAGGCGCCCCGATATAAAACCCATCTTAAGGGAGAGAGAAAAGGAAAATATTCCAAACTGATACACTGGTATTGTCCTTTTAGTGAAAGACCTCTAGTGGGGTTATTTTTTGTTTTTATTTTTTCCTGTCTTCTAAAAGGTCTCTGAGTATATATTATTTCTACAATGGAAAAAACCAATTAGGAAGTAATTCCCTTTAAACTCATTAAGAATTTCCTAGATTTTCAGGGGGCACCTGAGGGGCTCAGTCAATTAAGCATCAGACTTCAGCTTAGGTCATGATCTCGGTTTGTGAGTTTGAGCCCCACGTCTGGCACGAGCTCTGTGCTGACAGCTCAGAGCCTGGAGCCTGCCTTGGATCCTGTGTCTCCCTCCCTCTCTCTGCTCCTCCCCTACTCACACTCTGTCTCTCTCTCTTGAAAATAAATAAACATTAAAAAAAATTAAAAAATTAAAGAATTTCCTAGATTTTGGTATGCTCTAGAATGGACTTAACTGAAAATTTCAATAAAGGAAGAAGATTTAAGTCATCTTGAGTGGGTAGGAAATAAAAAAAAGCACACTAAGGGTGTTCCCCCTGTAGTTTAGTCAATATACAAAACTAAACTTCCTCAAAGAACTTTCAATGTACTATTGAAGGCCCCTAATACTTGGCTCTCGTAAAACTTCACCATCAGAGTCATGCTGTTCTAAAAGCAAACTATTGATTTAAAATATTCTGACCATGCCCAAGATCATCAGAGGTAGTGAATGAATTTTCTGCAAATCTCTGAAAAAAGGCTGAGAGTGAAAATATTAATCAGCTTTGGAACCATGAGTTTTAAATTTCTGTTCAGAGTGATCAAATGCATCAATGACCAATTTCCTAGATTTAGTTATAACTAAACGTTAGCCTTTGTGGGCCAAACATTCTAGTTGATTTTCTCTTGAGAATTAAAAAGAAATACATAGGCAAGGAGGAAGGAATTCAAGTGTTATATACTCTAAGATCTAAATGTTAGTTCTGAAACTGATGTCACAACTTGCATGTGCAGTATGCAGTAGTAGTACAAAGTCTCAAAAACAATGGACAGTGTACAAATAATATGTATCTTTATCTAAAGTTTCTAATTTTTAACATAAGACACATTTTTTTCCCCTGTGAGGTAAATCAGGCAAATTATGCTAAGTATACAGAACAATCACCATTATGAGAACACATACCCCAATTAGGATTACAATATACAAACAGTATTTGTTGTTCTGATCTAAACACCTCAAATTTTTAAATGAGAAAATGCTTTTGCTACACAGTAAAATAAGCAAGCTACCACCACACAATCTGATCATACTTTATAAAAAACAAAAAATCAAACACAGAAGTTAGACTGTTAGAAATGGTAACAATACTTATCTGTGGATGAAGGGATTCACTGCAGGTCATTTTTGTTTCCTTTTTCCCTCATATTTCCTAATTTTTTAATGTTTATTTATTTGAGAGGGAGAGAGCACACAGGGGAGGGGCAGAGGGAGAGAGACAGAGAAACCCAAGTAGACTCCACACTGTTAGCACAGAACCCCACGTGCAGCCCGATCTGACAAACCAATGAGATAATGAGCTGAGCCAAAAATCAAGAGTTGGATGCTTAAACGACTGAGAGCCATGCCCGTCAAATTTCCTTATTTTTATAATGAGAATGCATTATTACTTCTATAAAATTTTTTCTTAAAAATCTTTTTTGTACGTGATTTAAGGATGGTTACAAAACCTAAGGTGGAGGGGCGCCTGGGTGGCTCAATCGGTTAAGCGGCCAACTTCGGCTCAGGTCATGATCTCACGGTCCGTGAGTTTGAGCCTCGCATCGGGCTCTGTGCTGACAGCTCAGAGCCTGGAGCCTGTTTCAGATTCTGTGTCTCCCTCTCTCTGACCCTCCCCCCCCC